>NC_138771.1:310735657-311030657 GCF_965119305.1 Pelophylax lessonae | reverse complement strand
GAACGTAGCCCGTTTGGGGGCGTTTGAGGGGGATTTGTCCAGCTCAAGGATCAGCTCCCAAAACAGGCAAAAAATCCAATCCTATTCAGTTCAATGGCCCCTGTTCCCATGTGAGCATTTTGACGGCATGAGGAAAACACCCAACGCTCACTGAGAAATAGCACAATGATTAGGGAGTCTGCCTTCCTGCTGTAGGTTTGTAAGTTTGAATCCGGAAGGTGCCCTCTGTATGGGCAACACTTGGATATCTCCAATCCTCCAAATGTTGACATCATTAATTTTGTTCATGTTTGAAAAAGGCATGTGTATCAGCAAACTTTTAATCCAAAGACATGAACAAAATACAAAAGATGCCCCATAAAGTCAATATGTAGCAATATTGTGAGCTAAAGCTCTATTTGTTTGTTGGGCATACTTTGCTAATTAGCCAAGTATAAGGGATATATATATATATACCTTCAGTTAAATGTGTAGTAAAATGGTAACACTTGGCCATACCCATATGGAAGAAAAGGTAGTATTTGCAATATATTTCTAAAAACATTCTTTGGAAACACATAAAATATTGTCAAAATTGTGACATTTCCTTGATATGTGTGAAATGCTAATAATCTTTCTTTGAAATATGTTTTACATCTATTTTTTTTCTATCTGACGACCAATTCCCCAATGTAATATTTTGTGGGTTTTTTCAGAGAATGTGGAGGTTCTATATAAACACTGTAGATTTGACTGCTATGATTTCGGAGTTAGCAGGAAAGGTGTATGGAATGTGATGGTGTTTACTAAAGGATCCCTTGTTGGAAGTGTGCATGTTTTTCCAATTCCGCCGGTTTTTGCCATTTTCTATGGGCGAGACAGCGGATTTGCAAGCGGTATTCAAAAAAAAATTGACCCAAAATCGCGCTGGCGAAATTTTTTGAGCCAATTTGACGTTGCGCATGCGCACATTCGCGAGTTCGCAGCTCGCGGCTGGAGGAGCTGTTTAACCTTTCCACACTTTCGCAGATATCTCTCTTTCTAAGTCAGTTTTTGAGATTTTTTAAACGCAAGTCATCTCCAAATTGACTTCCACACCTTCCACAGTGATTTGGGATTTTTGGGGGTACAGGGGAAAATTTGGCTAAACTTTAGTCGAGCTTTTAGCTGGCGTGGTTTTAAGTCGCGCTCTGACCATATTGCATCTTAATGAATCTCACACTAGGCGCTATTTTCCGCCCGCCGTTCTTTGAATGCCAATTTCAGACTTAAATAATCGCCGCTTCGCAAAATCACGCCGAAACGCCAATTCGCCGTACTATGAATCAGGCCCAAAGCTTGTATGCCGGGGATTTAAACTAAAGGAAGGAATGGAAGGGGCTGTTATGGACTTAATAAAAATTAGCAATATGGAATGTATGTTTGCAAGCACGACCCAATTCATTCATGTGGATAACATTATGCCTAAAAAAAAAAAAAAAAAAAAATATATATATACTGCTCGAAGAAAATCAAAGGAACACTTTTTAATCAGAGTATAGCATCAAATCAGTTAAATTCCTGGAGTATTGATCTGGTCAGTTAAGTAGCAGAGGGGGTTGTTAATCGGTTTCAGCTGCTTTGGTGTTAATGAAATTACCACAGGGGCACTAGATGGTCGACAATAAGACCACCTCCAAAACACTAACAGGCCACTAACATTTTTTTCCCCTACTCATCTTTTCTGACTGTTTTGTCACTAGTTTTGTATTTGGCTAGGGTCAGTGTCACTACCGGTAGTGTGAGGCGAAATCTGGACCCTATAGAAAGTGCACAGGCAGTCCAACTCCTCCAGGAGTCTTGGTATGCTGACACCTTAAGAGTTCCCTTCACTGGAACTAAGGGGCCAAGCCCAACCCCTTAAAAACAACCCCACACCATAATCTCCCTCCACCAAATGATTTGGACCAGTGCACAAATCAGTGCCTGACCTCACAAATGAACTTTCGAAAGATTTGTCAAGCATTCCAATAGACGCACTCCTAAACCTTGTGGACAGCCTTCCCAGAAGAGTTGAAGGTGTTATAGCTGCAAAGGGTGGGCCAACTCAATATTGAACCCTACGGACTAAGAGTGGGATGCCATTAGAGTTCATGTGCATGTAAAGGCAGGTGTCCTAATACTTTTGACAATATAGTAGATACAGTAAATATAAAAATTCTTGTTAGTTCTTTTGCATACCACGAAAGTGTAAACATGCTTTTTAACCAATACATTTTATTAAGGGTTGCTACATTTTTCAATGGCAGTGGTTTCTTTTTTTAGATGACAACATAGTTAATGTTTTTTTCTGCAATTTTATTGAATTAACAGTTGATTTCAATTACAGAGAACAGATTAATTAACGATTTTATATAGCGTGACTTGACCTTTGATTCCTAAAGGAACAACCCATCAGGTTATCAATAATTAAGTTCATTAAATCTCCTCGGATCAGGATGGAAACAATAATTAAACAGCTAATTACTTAAATTGTACATCCACTATTATGTTTACAGTCTGATGTTCACTGTAATGAAAACATTTGCGAAAATAATTGTACTATAAAAACTTTTTAAAATAATCCTTTACCATGAGAAGCAAAAAATGATGCTTAACTTAAACATTCTAATTATGACTATTCTTTGTTAACATAAGGAAAAATTCTGTCATTATAAATAATAGGATGCTTAAGCCTTTAAGTCGTGTCTATTAGGGGTGAGCTGAAAATACCTGTATTCAGTCTGAGGTAGATTTAGCGAATATTACTGAAGTTCAGGTGCCAAATCTAAAACCTACAGAAGTCAATGGGAATCAATTTTTTTTTTTATTCTGTGTGGTGGGGAGCAGCAATTTTAGTAATGCTTAACCTCCTCCCATCTGCGCTACAGCCGAAGTACGGCTGCAGCGCGGACTCACATTTTCGGGAGGCCGTCTTTAAACAGCCTCCCAGACACACGCTCCCCGTGCGCTCCCGCGAGCGCGCATCGGGGAAAATCTGTGTCGGCCGTGTCCCTTGGACACAGCCGATCACAGATCATGGTGAATGGCCAATCACAGCGGCCATTCACCACGTAATCGGACCGTCCAATGAGAGATGATCTCATATGTAAACATATGAGATCATCTCTCATCGCCATCGCTCCTTCCTCACACAGAGACTGCAGTGTGAGGAAGGAGAGAGCAGATCAGCCGTCGGGGACAAAGAAAAAAGTAATCAGGGCACTGATCACCAGTGCCCTGATTACACAAGGTACACCAAACACACTAACTGCCCACCATCAATGCCCACAGTGCCCGCCATCAGTGCCCCTCATCAGTGCACACAATCAGTGCCCATAGTGCTGCCAGTCAGTGCCTGCTCATCTAGGCACTGATGAGCACTGACTGGCAGCACTATGGGCACTGAGTGTGGGCACTGATGGCGCTGCCCATCAGTGCTCATCAGTGCCGCCCATCAGTGCTCATCAGTGCCACCCGTCAGTGCCCATCAGTGCCGCCCGCCAGTGCCCATCAGTGCCGCCCGCCAGTGCCCATCAGTGCCGCCTCTCAGTGCCCAGCAGTGCCACCTCTCAGTGCCCAGCAGTGCCACCTCTCAGTGCCCAGCAGTGCCACCTATCAGTGCTCATCAGTGCCGCCTATCAGTGCTCATCAGTGCGGCATATTAGTACCTCCTCATCAGTGCCACCTCATCAGTGCCCATAAGTGCCACCTCATCAGTGCCCATAAGTGCCACCTCATCAGTGCCCATCAGTGCAGCCTATCAGTGCCCATCAGTGCCGCCTCATCAGCGCACATCAGTGAAGGAGAAAAATGTATTTATTTTCAAAATTTACTCGCAGAAAATAAGAAAAACTTTTTTTTTCAAAATTTTCTGTATTTTTTCTTTTTTTTTGTAAAAAATAAAAAACCCAGAGATGATTAAATACCACCAAAAGAAAGCTCTATTTGTGTGAAAAAAAAATGATAAAAATTTCATATGTGTACAGTGTAGCATGACCGCGCAATTGTCATTCAAAGTGTGAGAGCACTGAAAGCTAAAAATTGGTCTGGATGGGAAGGGGGTATAAGTGCACAGAAGGCAAGTGGTTAAAGAGCAACATTGAAAATGCCTTTAATGTTTAAATGTATTCCAATTCCTTCAAAAAAAGCAAATAAGCAGCACCCTTCTGAAGGCTGCTAGGTAAATATAGTTTGGCTTTTGCTGTAATCACAGAAGCAGTAATTGTTTGGTTTGTTCTGCTCAGAGTCGCACAGGCTGAGAGTTTGATTACTTTCCCCTGCCTCTAGAAGTTTATAGAGCAGGGCCTAGCTATTCCCTGGAGAGATGTGCCCTGAAGGAGCTAGGCTGTTGTTAAATAGTCTTAAGCTCTGAGAAGATTGTCTTTGCCCTTCTGTTGGGATGGATCTGTGAGCTCAGAGGAGAGATGGGCTGCCAGCCCCTAGAGGCCTATGGACTGAATGCTGCACCTATGAATGGTCTGTGTACCAGAATTCAGTGAGTAAAGCCTTTACCTGTGCTCATACTACTTCATGATGAGGACATTTGCCAGCACACCAAGGATCATCAAGTAAAGTCCAAACAGTTGAAGCATGATAACATCACAAAAAAAGTTAGTGCAAAGTTTCAGAGTCACGCAGGACCCCTTTGTCAGGCATTTAAAAATCACATGCCTGACGAAGGGGGTCCTGCGTGACTCTAAAAAATTGCAACTTTTTTTGTGATGCGATCATGCTTCAATAAAAACTTTTTGGACTCTACTTGATGATCTGTGATGTGCTGGCAAATATCTTCATTGTGGCTTTCTGATCCAGTCTCCAGCTGGTGGTTGCTGCAGCACCCACAACTCTAGATCTTTCTCCTGGAACATGTGTGATGGGAATATGAAGTCATACTACTTCATGGTCCCCAGTTGTGAACTGTGGACTGTTCCATTCTGTCTTTACCTGTGTTTATACTACTACATGGTCCCCAGCCATGAGCCGTGCACTATTTCATTCTGCCTTTACCTGTGCTTATACTACTACATGGTCCCCAGCCATGAACCGTGCACTATTTCATTCTGCCTTTACCTGTGCTTATACTACTACATGGTCCCCAGCCATGAACCGTGCACTATTTCATTCTGCATTTACCTGTGCTTATACTACTACATGGTCCCCAGCCATGAAACGTGGACTGTTTTGTTCTGTCTTTACCTGTGCTTATACTACTGCATGGTCCCCAGCCATGAAACGTGGACTGTTTTGTTCTGTCTTTACCTGTGCTTATACTACTACATGGTCCCCAACCATGAAACGTGGACTGTTTTGTTCTGTTGCAGAGCCCCCCTGCCCCAAAACACCAACACCTCCCCATGTTGAGGGCTTGTGGCCTGGTGTGGTCCAGGGGGGGTGGGGCTGCTCACTCGTCCCCTCCCCTTTCCTAGCCTGCCGGGCTGCATGCTCGGATAAGGGTCTGGTATGGATTTTTGGGGGGACCCCACGCCGTTTTTTTGGCGTGGGGCTACCCTCAAATTCCATACCAGACCCGTTTTTTCCCATTTTGGCGTGGAGTTCCCCCTCAAGATTCTCACAGCGCAAGTCACGCCGCAAGTCGGATCATCCTGATCCGACTTGCGGTGCGACTTCCATTCAAATCAATAGGCTCCCATAGGGAACCATTAATTTTGAATAGAGGCAGAAAAAAACGCTGCTAAAAGCAACGTGGCAAAACGTGCAATAACGCAAATGGAAAAAGCTACTGAAAGCACGTTTTTACAGCTGCTTTTTTCGGCATCAGAACTAACTTTGCAGCCCGTTTTTTCTAACGCCCCGTGTGCATGAGGCCTTAAAGGGACTTTCCCTCGCTTGGAAAGATATTCTCTTGCTTCCTGTTGAGTCTACAGGGGACAGGAAGTGAAAGGAAATACTTCTAATGAGACAAAGATGGAAAAGAAAGTGACAATGGTTTAAACCTTCCCCTACTTTAATCAAAATAAAAATGCTTACCATTAGGTATGTAATAAATAGGTCCCTACTCTTTAGGCATCATGGTCAGTGAATTGTCTTTAACTGCTAGATTTCCTAACCCTGATAACTAAGCATCATTTTCAATTAACTCTAGCAGTGTTTAGTACTAAAACATCTACTCATCACATATTTTGTTTCGGTGCAAGAAAGGCCTTAGTTTACACTTCCACGATGGATCACTTTTCAGAGTACTTCTAAGCAACCCCTGTCAGGTGGGTTCAGGGGGCAATCACCATCCATTCTCGAATGCCTGTTTTTTTTTTTGTTTGTTTGTTTTTTCCATTGCAAAACAGAAATTTTTAATGTAACTAATGTGCTGCAGCCAGGGCCATTGCTAGAAATCACAGGACCTCATATAGACTACCTAAGGCCCCGTTCACATAGGGGCGACGGTACTTCGCACCATGACCTCCGAGGTCGCGGTGCGAGCAGTGCGCCGCGACCTCGGAGCGGCCGCCACGGACTTCATAACATTGAAGTCTATGGCGGTCGCCTCCTGGTCGCCCCAAAGAAGCTCCGGACCCTTTTTCTAGGTCGGAGCGACTTGTGTCGCTCCTATTAGAACGGGTCCGCAGCTTCCCTATGGGAGGCGACCTGCGGCGACCTGTGAGGCGACCAGGTTGCCTCACAGGTTGCCCTAGTGTGAACCGGGACTTATAGGGCCCCCCAACCCCAAAAATGTCAAAATATAAAAATTTCCACTAATCATTATTAGGAGACACAAACACAGTATAACTTGCAAAGTTCCTGCTAAATAAAGCTCTGTGTGTGAATAAGGTCTTGGTGCTCATTCACATGGGGCTGAAGCTGTGTGCAGGCAGCTTATACGCTATGGGGACATAGCCGCTGTATGAACACAGCCATAGGTCCTAATTTGACAGGTGTGTGGGTGCAGGTCTACAGTCCTGAAAACAGACAGTTTGCATTTGGGGGCCACACCTGCACACCTGTCAAAATAGGACCTGCAGCTACTATATGTTCGTACAGCCGCTGCATCCCCATAGAGTAACAGGTGGTTCCTTTCACACTATATGGGCCAGAGAACCTGTGTGAATGAGCCCTTAATTAGGATCTTTTATTTTTTATTCATTTTTCTCATTTTTTACAATTTTATTTTTTATAATTTTTTACCATTTTATTTTGTATTATTACATTTTTTTTAACAACCCTGTTGGTCGAATATCAGGGGTCTACAAAAACTCCTTACAGTGTGTCTCCCTTTCGAGATAGGGAAAGGGATTGAGGACATGAATGAACAGAAATAGCTCTGTACAGAGCTCCTCATTTATCGATAAACTGAAGCATAGTAAACACAGTTTACTATGCTTCCATTATGAATGAACACAGTGAGTGATCGGTGCCATCACTCATTGTGTTCATGCAGAAAAGGAAGGGGCCTGTAAATATGACATACTGTATTTACTGGTCCCGTCCTGCTCTTCATCCTGAAACAATCCCCCACCTATCCATGTGAAAGTAGTCTGAACCAGTAAATTGAGTGTAGAAAGATATGTGTACAAAAATATGAAAAAAAAGTCACAGCAAGAGATAGTAAACATTTGGAGTAATTTACCAATAATAGGACATTGGCAACTTGAAACAAACTTGTGATTTGCCCATGCAGGGCACTAGCTTTGTTTTATTGTTTTCTCGCAAGCAGCATATACTCACTATATTGCTCTCTTGCCGCTCAATTTAGCAGCAGAGGGCAAACAAAATTCCCAGTAATTCCATATGGTGAAGTGCCTCAATCTCTTCCTCTCATCTGACAATGCTGGTACTAAGGTCTGACTAGAGTGACTTAGAGCTTACACTGGGCTTCCATTACTTGCTTCCTACAGCTGAAAGGAGAAGTGTGGAAGCGCAGGAAAGGCGAGTATGTACTGCTGGGGTAGGGGATATTAAAGCAAATCTTTTGCTTTGTCCTGTCCTCCTATCTTCCTGGTTGTCACTACAGGGTCAAAAGAAAAATAATGCCAGTCTTTAAAATACAATGCTATATACTTACTGTATGTGGAGCTACCCCATAGAAGCCACAGGATAGGATGGTTCCTCTGTTCTTTGCCTCAACCTTGTCAAGAACTTCAGCCCCTCTGGCAGGTCCATTTAACTCCTCTTTCGCCAGCACCCCTGGTTACAGAACACAATCAAGAAATATACGTTTCTTAGCTTTGCTTCCTTAGGCCGGCCGTACACAGTTCGAATCTTGTCTGGTTCGGAAGGAACCAGCCAAGTTTCAAACCATTAATGGGCAAGCTGATAGATTGATCAGCTTGGGTACATCCAGCCTGCCCAATTCGCTTGCATAGATCACAAGCAGCTGCTATAGCCACTAGCGATAATCATTGTCTTCTCCCGGCGGAGACGGCTTCCTTCACCCACCCCCACCAGGAGAAGACAATTGCTTGGCAGGGGGGAGTTTCCTGTCAACCCTATCTGTGTTGATGGGGGAATCATGCAAATTTCACGGGTTGCCGGAAAGAAATTCAAACTGTCTATAGCCTGCCTTAGTAGCTCAAAAAGGTCACACCTGATGAGGCACAGTTAGCTGGGCAAATAATTGATTACCAGTCAAGAGGCCCTCCATTGTTAGTGTTGTATGGCAGCTGGGCCAAAGCCTAAAAGCATGCAGCTTCTCTAGAAGACCCAGCTTCGGTGAGGAACATCTTCAGTTCCTAGTACTTCAGTTCTAGTTTGGCAACACTTCTTCTTTGTGCCTTGGATTCCTCCAGCTGTTCACCTGTGTTACCAGAGCTACCCCAGACTTTACTGGGGGGAGTTTATGAGGATATGCACAATTATGTGTTCTGAACTGTTTTACTGAAGTAATGTTTCCCAGCTTAAATTATAATAGAGTCTCATAGAGGCTATGCTATGCAACACCATGACCTAGAAAATGTTCGTTTGCCGCTCAAGCTCAATAGAGGGGGAATGTGCAAAAGTGGGACCGTAACTGCTGCAAGAGTGCTGGCAAGGGATGAAGCCATTCCTAGCTCCTGTGGTAGCTTGAGGAAAGGAGGATAGTCTCTGGGAGCTTCACATCTAGATGTTCTGTTGAGATGAATAGCATGACAACCTCAGCCTGGACTCTAACCAGGCAACGCCCCAAGTGCATTTCACTCCGCCCCCAAAGCTTAGTCATTGGAATCCCCATGACTAAGCCATGGGGGGCGGAGCAAAACACATTGGTGCTTGGCCTGGTCAGAGTCTAGGCTGAGGTTGCCACTCTATTCATATCAACAGAACACATGTGCGTTTTCCAGGGGCTATCCTCCTTTCCTCAAGCTATGCAGCACCATGCTACCCTGATTAAACATTGCTGTGAGGAGTTCATGTTTGTGCAGCTTTCATAATCTGTTTCCAGGGCTGCTCTTCGAAATTATGGTGCCCTATACAAATTACCTGACAGCAGTGGTGTATATTGGTTTTGTGCTGCCCTAGGCAAGACTAAAATTGGGCGAATTAACGAATGTGACTCCCTCCAAAATTTAAGGACTACAAGTCCCCTGAGATCTCACGAGAGGGAGGGGGGTGAGAGGGGGTGGGAGAGAGAGGGGGATGGGTGAGGGAGGGAGAGAGAGGGGGAATGAGAGAGGGGAGTGGGTGAGGGAGAAAGAGAGGGGGATGAGAGAGAGAGGGAGAGAGGGAGGGGTGAGAGAGAGAGGGGGGTATGAGAGAGAGAGGGGGGGATGAGAGAGAGAGGGGGGGATGAGAGAGAGAGGGGGGATGACAGAGAGAGAGAGAGAGAGGGTAGATGAGAGAGAGGGGGTGAGAGAGAGAGAGAGAGAAAGGGGGGTGAGAGAAAAAGAGAGGGGGTGAGAGAGATAGAGGGGGGATGAGAGAGAGGGGATAAGAGAGAGAGGGGGAATGAAAGGATGAGAGAGAGAGAAAGAGAGGAGGAATGAGAGGGAGAAGAGGGTTGAGAGAGAGAGAGAGAGAGAGAGAGAGAGAAGAGGGTGAGAAAAAGAGGAGGGGGGTAAGAGAGGCGACTCTAGCAACCAGTGGCCAATATAGTCTCAGGTGGAGGGGGGGGGCAGCTGTTTTTTCTGCCCCCCTGCAAAGTGCTGCCCTAGGCCTGGGCCTTGTCAGCCTAGGCCAAAATACAGCACTGCCTGACAGCCCCCCCCCCCCCCCCCCCATCACAGTGCTCCACCAATCATTAGCAGCATGATATAAGCGCAACATTTATGAAACACAAAATATCTGAAGAAATATACACATACATAAAATTAATTATAGGGCACATTAGCGCAATACATTGCATATTTTATAGATACTGAACATGTCAAGTCTAAAAATTCCATACACCTGTCAAATAGCGACAAACTTTGGTACCCTATGATTTCCATACCTGATACTTTAAAAGCCCCTACAGGTCATCAGTTTAGAGTAAACCATGAATAAATGGGCCTAACATTATTGATCTCACTCTGGTGTGTGCAGTTATATGTAACATGGGTAGCACCCCTCACACACGAATTTACATTTGTACATGCATGTATTTGGGGTGCGGCTCAAAAATTTTTGGGAGAGGGATTTTAAGTTCTTGGGTGTAACTTTAATTTTCTACCCTTTTAAAAAAATAAAAAATCATGAACTTCTTTTTCATCACATATGGGGATTAAAAGTTCCATATGTGATGCATTTTTTGGTGACACGTTCTCTTTACATCAGAGGTCTCAATGGTTTGTAGAAGCAATCCGATGGCTCACAGCCAAATTGTCAGATTTACACACACTCGGAAAGATACTTTCTTTTCAGTATCATCTACACTTGTGTTTGGAGGGGTAGCAAAAATGCACCACTAAGCCCCCCTTATGCTGCGGAGGCACTACCACCACAGTCTGGTGGTAGCAGAGGGGGTTATACACACTCCCAGTGAGTGCAGTGTGTGTGTGTGTGTGTGTGTGTAACCCCCACTGCCAATGCCATACTATGTATGATGGTAGCAGTGCCTCTGCAGGATAAGTGGTAGTGGTTGGGGGATCAGTTGTACCTTTTTACTACCCTTCCAAACACAGGTGTAGACGATACCAAAAAAGAAGCATCTCACTATGGTTATGATCCTCATCATTTTCATCATGATGAGGATCACAGTACAGTAGCTGCTGTGTCTGTCCCATGGCTGTTTGTACGTACTTGCCACTTGCAGTAGTCTACAGGTGCTGCATATGATTGTGTCACAATATCTGCCTCTGTACCTTCAGTAAAGTGCAGTTCAGTTGAGCAACTTGTCTGTGCACCAGGATCCACATGCTGCACCCTCCACGCTGCAACCTCACCATTCTGTCACTTCCCACACCAGCTACAACCTCATCCTGCTCCCTCCTCAGCACTTACTGATGGAGGCAGGTGGATCACTCCACCAGGGAAAGGCAGTGAGCGGCTGGCCCGGACTTATATTGCAGCACCTGAATCGCGGCGCCGGCTTCATCCACCTGGGGGCCGAAAACAAAACAATATTCCTCTTCCTGCTTCTGCCCCCTGGTCCCCTCTGCTGGACAAATGAGGCCCAAGGAAATATAATTGAAGTCCAAGCAAGTCTAGGAGTCTGGTTGATGTTGATAATCTATGTACAACTCTTACAACATATGAATGACCAATAAAGCTGATAGGGCCCAGACCCGGTACTGCCCTATCAGCGGCCCTGTCTACTTGTATTGTTCTGCAGTGTATGCATGCTCTTTGCCATCCTGAACCTGTTTTACATTATTGATTCCAACTTTGCACTTGTTTAGCAAACTGCAAGTTCCAGTTCTTCTCATTGGATCATTCCACTGATGACCAGTCTTGTGACATGTAAAATCTAATGGAATTTAATTACAACTTACCTCTACCAATGCTGACCACTTTTTTAAAAGACCACTTAGGGTTAATTCCACATGAATCTCACATAGGTTTATAGCTTTCAGCTTTCGTACTTCACTTTATTAAAAAAAAAAAAAAAAACTAGTATTGTACTAGACTTGTTAAATGTGCATATATAGCAAGTGGTGACTATTCTGCCACATTAAAGGCTTTAAAGCTAAATTCCAGCCTAACCTTCAGTCTTGCAGAGTTGTACAGGCTTCTCTTCTATGCTCAAATTTCTAACTCTGATTTCTCTGCACACCGTGAACTTCTCACAGTGTCCTTTAGAAGCTGCAGCTAATTAGATAGAACCTGCCTCATTTCCTGGCTGCAGAATGTCAAGAATCATCAAGGCCATTCCAGGATTGGTCCAATGGAACAAAATTGAAGTCTTGGAGGTTTTATCATTATAATTATTTACAGTATCTCACAAAAGTGAGTACACCCCTCACATTTTTGTAAATATTTTATTATATTTCATATATATATATATATATATATTTCATGTGGCATCCCTGAAGAAAGGACACTTTGCTACAATGTAAAGTTGTGAGTGTACAGCTTGTATAACAGTGTAAATTTGCTGTCCCCTCAAAATAACTCAACACACAGCCAGTAATGTCTAAACTGCTTGCAACAAAAAGTGAGTACACCCCTAAGTGAAAATGTCCAAATTGGGCCCAAAGTGACAATATTTTGTGTGGCCACCATTATTTTCCAGCACTGCCTTAACACTCTTGGGCATAGAGTTCACCAGAGCTTCACAGGTTGCCACTGGAGTCCCCTTCCACTCCTCCATGGCGACATCACAGAGATGGTGGATGTTAGAAACCTTGCGCTCCTCCACCTTCCATTTGAGGATGTCCCACAGATGCTCAATAGGGTTTAGGTCTGGGGGCATGCTGTATATAACGTATATCAGCTCTTTCAATTATAGAGGCTTAGCATCTCATATGAGTGTTAACCAGGGTGGTCTGCATGCATATGCATTCTGCCTAGAAATGCCCCTACTTCCAGACTGGCATCTACATATTAAGGCATTTTGATATTTGCATAACTCCAAAAAGCCAGCTCACTACTTGCATCATGGCTGAGGATTATTGAGAAGAGTAGTGAGGCAGGATACTTTGATGTTTTCAGTAAGCTACTGTATACAGCAACATGCCTAACCCTTCCACCCACTATGAACTACCTGCATTGCATAGAGGAGCACAGAGACATAGTAATGGCATCACTGGGTCTAAAATAATCAGAGCAACAAAATGTCACCAGCACACCATGGATCTCCAGCATACGTCCAAAGCTTTATTCAGCAATCACATAGTTAGAGAAAATAGCAACATGTTGGGGCCTCACAGGACTCCTTCATCAGGCATATGACCATGATCCTAACATGCCTGATGAAGGGGTCCTGCGATTCTCCGAATCATTGCTATTTGCTGTAATGATGTGATTGCTGAATAAAACTTTGGACCAATTCTGGAGATCCATGGTTTGCTGGTGACATTTTCTCGCTCTGACTATGTACAGTTCCAGCTGGTGGTCGCTTCAGCACCCACTTATATACACAGCCATTTCTACAGGAATGTGTGCATTTGGAATAGTGTGTTGGGTCTAAAGTAAGGTACATAAGGAGAACTGAAATTTAAAAATTTGATTAGCATGCTGATGAGGGGGGAATGAGGAACTAGGAAAGTCAAAATATAAGAAGATTGAACTTCAGCTTTAATGTGACCCATGGTGGCTGCAATTGGAGGTTAGAGATAGCACAGAATTGTTACATGTATGTGTGACAGGGTTAAACCACACAGAATAAAGTAGTTCTGCTTTTCCTGTTCAAATGGTATTATCAGCAAGTTAATGAACAGGTTTGTGTCAGTTCAGGGTTTATAAAGAGATACAGTGCTGTTTAATGTAATCCCTTGTTTTCAAAAGAGGCCAATTAAACATTGCTTTGTAGAGCTTTTCTGGTCCCCAGTGCCGTGCTTGGGCTTAGGTTATTGTTTTCTAGCATTAGTCCTCAAGGAACCGTGGTAAACCAGGTTTTGAAGACATCTGTGCACCAGTGGATCTTTGTATCTCCCAATTCACTTGCGAAACTCTATCAATATAAAGAAAACATTGACTGTGCCTATAATACCTTGAGGGCAGTGCCAACCCCTTCTAGATGGCACAGTACACTGCCACGGATGACTAGACCTAAAAATCCTAGTGTGGGCATTCATCTGATTTGAATTCCATTCCATAGCATCACAGGCATGTTGAAGTCATCAGGTTGTATCCTTGTAATTATATGAAAAACATCTGCAGATTCCCAATATTTACCATATACTGTATAAATCACATCATTTTATTGAAATGTATGTCATTTGGTAGATAATGTTAGTAAAGCTGGCCAGATATTAAATTGAGGCTGGATGTAAGTACATGATCTGACTATTTCTTGGCCAGCTTGGGGCATAAATATGCATACAAGTATTGGGCAAGCATCCATATCTATACAGTGGAGGCCAAGAAATTCCAACCTGGCCAATTGACCTCTTCCTGAGAACAATCAGACAGAGGTGTCTAATAAGATCTCAAGGTGCCCACAGACATAGCGATTGTTGCCAGGTTGGATCTAATTCAGATTAAGAGATAAGAGGCTGTTATCAAGACAGATTCACATACTCATGCTAGTTAAATTTAAAAATAAATGTAGATATTTTTAAAGTAATGTGAGACTACATCTTTGTATATCAGACAATTTTAGCTTTGAACCTCATATCTTCTACAATCTTTTTATTTTCCAGTGTTCACTACCACACATCTTGACTGCAACAGGGATCAATGCCTTTCACATCACACCTACGGAAAACTAAGCATTTATTAGCTGGCATATAGAACATCCTAAGGCTATCTTAGAATTCAATACTTACTATACAAATATGTAATAACAATGTGTAGAGCAGTGACAGACAATGACACATATCAACTAATTAAGAATAGCATATACATACTTGTAATTAAAGGCTACTGTAACCTGTTTTGTGTTTGGCTGTCATTGGTTATTACAGACTTTACATAAAGCGGACCCCCTCCCAGTTAATAAAAAAATGCCAGCACTGTAAAAAAAAAAAAAAAAAACACATTCACTAAACAATTGCACTTACATATGGCTTTGCGCATTTACATTTAGGCATTTTTACACTGCCTCTGGTCCACCTGTTCCCCACTCCATTTTGCCATTTTCAAAGATAACGTTATGCATCACCAGCTTTTACTTTCTTATGCCAGCCCACCGATGCAATAGTAATATACTGTGCATGTACGAGATAAAATGCCAGAAGTCCTGTGCCCTGTCTCATGCATGTGTAGCACTGCCTCCTTGAGGACTGCTCAATAATACACTTTCGGGTCCCCCTGGGTTACCGTTAGCAACTCTGGTATTCACAATTTAATACTTTACTTCTTGGCTCAGTCAATGATCAGACCAGGGGTTTGTAGTTGTTTTTGTTGTTTTATTTTAAATAGGGATGGGAGAAGGGGATAGTGGGATACTCCAGATTAACTATTCACAAGATATGAAGACTCCTGACTGATGATGCAGCCAGGCTGCTGATTCACCTTGCCACTAGGTGAATTTGGATTAAGTCTCTATCCAGAAAACTTAATAAACAAATTCTCTTCAGGATACTCTCCTAGTATCCCCTTTAACTTGACACACTGATACCTGTCCTCTGACTATCCTACTCCTGGTTGGCCCCCCTCAGGTCAGGCCCCTTGACACTATTCCCTGTACTTACGATACTGTTTTTTGAGGGTCTCCAGTGTCTCTCCCCCTTTAATCAGTTCTCCTGGACCTCTGGGTTCAGTTCAGTTCCGTTCCTTTGATCCCCAGGCCGATCGCCTGCGACCATGTGCCATCACTACAGAGGTGGTGGCAACCGCCACCCTCCCTCCACAGAACTCTGCTCACCAGCCAAAGACCCTGCAGCACATATGCTCCTGGCTTTTATATAGTATCTCATAATGCACAGAGACAGCTGGTCTCTGCCAATCACCGGGACTGTATCAAAGCCTATGCATCCATTGGTCAGGTTTCATCCCACTGTCCAACATGCCTCCCTATTGGACCAGTGTTAAACACTATCTAGACCCAATGAATTACATACTGAGCACACTGAGCAGAACTAACTCACAGATCCTGCTCTCTGGTAGGCAAAAAGCAATATAGATTTGTCTGCTGCTCCTCTGATAGGCAGACAGAGCCAAAAACTATACTCTCTCACTAGCACCTACCTAGGAGGGTGCCACACTTACAGTGTACAACATTATATTCATCTGTTTAAAAAAAAAACACTCTTATTGTATATAATTAGATGAAGCAGGAGGCTTCTGAGATACTTGTGTATTCATTTTCCCCACTGACCCTCTATTTTTACTGTTACTTTATTTGACACCTAACAACACATTGTATTTCAGCTATAGTTGTAGTGGAAATTGTTGTTTATAAGAAATAAGGGGGAAATCTTCCAATGAGGATACTATATCTGGCACCTTAGGGGTCCCCTTCATTTATAGGGATTTCTGCTCACTTCCTGTTTGGCTATGGGACAGGACGTGCAGGGAAATCTCCACAATGGGACAAAAAGGGTGAAAAAAATCTGACAGGGGTTTTAAACCTCCCTTGCTCTATTTCTCTATCCAAAATAAAAATATTTAAAGAGACAGAAGGCAGTATGCGTTCCTATGAGGAAACCCTGCACATAATACCTCAAAGATCCACAGAAGGGGTTCCGGGCCTTATTAGTGCTTTGAGTGACCCAAGAGCAGGGACTACACATGGGAGGAGGCTGAACCCGGTGGAAGCTGCCAAAAGGCAGAGGTATGGACATACTGCTATTCTTCACCAGTCAGGAAGGTGTGAGGGAAAAAAAGGAGACAGGAGAATTTTGGGACAGGGGGCTGGGCCTTTCTTTTATGCTACTCACTGGTCCTGAGGGAGGAGTAGAGGTGGAGCTCTATCACTAGTATGCTGCCATGGAGGCACCAGGAAAGGCTGTTTGAGCCTGTATTCACTGATACCCCCCTTCTTTTACTGTCCCCAATCCATCTCCTGATAAAAAAAGAGTCCTAGGAGGCACTCTGCACATGCTCAGTTTGGTGTGTACTGCTAGAGAGTTATTTTTTTTGGGAGAGTGCCTGTGATCAGCACAGGGCCAATCAGCACTGTCCAGACAGAGGGTCAGGGGTCATGCAACCTCATAGGCAAATCAGAGCAGAATGAATACTCCTCCTACAAGCTTTAACCTGTGCTCTGCCAGACATGTTCTGTGTACTGTGGGAGACCAGATGTAGTGGATGCAGGGTCCTGGGGTTAATAATACTTTAGGGACAGCCAGCTGGGACTCACAGTTTAAGCTGATCTTTACTCAATAAAAACGTTTTCGCTACTGTTCCGCCTTACAGAATTTGAAAACATTTTATCGTTTTCAGAAACATTTAGTACCTTTTATTTTCTGCAGTACAGCACTTCCTGCTTGCTAGCCCTGGCAAGAATTATGTAGGGACTCCCACTGCTTCCTTCAATGCCCATGTCACATATTCCACGAGATATCGTGGATACGCACACATGACAGGGTTTTATGCCAGGCATTTGGAAACTGGTAGAGACCCACAGCATATCTGAGCAATTGCAGGGAATTCCTACACATGTGCACACATGCTGCTGCCTCTACATGGTGCCAATTGCCAGAGGCATGTTTGTGCATATCTAGGAATCCTCTGCATGTGTGTAAACATGCCATAGGTCTCTTCCAGGGCCCAAATACCTGGCAGAGACCTGCAGCGCATGAATATTTGAAGATTGCAACAAACAAGAGGATCAGTGGAGTAGAATATCACCAGGATGAAGTTCTTTTATAGGCCTCTTTTACATGGAAGACGCATGCTCCAATCAACACGGGATCTGTGAACAGGTCCTCTGCTAAATCAGAGCAGAATGGAACAGATGTCACTATGTCCATTCATCTTGCAATTGAGGGAACAACAAAGCATAACAGACTCATGTTAGATCTAAGGGCAGGCAGATGTAAACAGACATGGATCTGTTTACATTCTCTTACCTCCAGTCTGTCACATTTAGGACCAAAAAAAACAAAAAAGGACACAAACCTCCTCGCTGTTATTTCTTCTTTTTTTTTTAAATGGTTCTAAATGCGATTCTTACTGATTTATTTATTTTTAAATAACAAACATGCCCTATACTTACCTTCTCTGTGCAAAGGTTTTGCACTGAGCAGCCTCGATCCTGAGCAGCCTTCTTTTGGGGCCCCCGCCGACGCTTCAAGCCCCTCCTCTTCATCAGGTACCCCCAAGAAAAGCCTGTTTCCATGGGGGCATCCGTGCAGGCTCGCTCTCAAATCCAGCTGCTGTCCAATGACACAGACAGCGGGAATCGGCCCCACCTGCTGCTCCCCACCTTCTGCGTGCATGCCGCAGTACAGCTCTCTCTATAGACATCACGCCACCCATCGGGAACACAGTGCACATGCACCGGTGACTTTACCATTGCTGTTAAAGTTAATATCTTCTAAAAGTTGCATGTTTAAGAGATATTTACTGTATCTACAGGTAATCCTTAATATATACTTACCTGTAGGTTTAAATCAAGAAAAGGTGTTTACCTCCACTTTAAATACTATGTACAGTACTTGTTATGCTCTAGACCAGGGGTCACCAAACTTTATAACCAAAGGGCCAGTTTATTGTCCTTCAGACTAGGAGGGCCAGACTGTGGCCATTGGCCAGCAGCAGTGTAAATTTTCCTGGAATCAGTGGGCATAAACATATAAACACGTTTGGTATGAGGGAGAGGAATAGTGCTCCATCGTGGGTATCATTGGGAGGAATAGTGCCCCATCGTGGGTATCATTGGGAGGAATAGTGCCCCATCCTGGGTATCATTGTGAGGAATAGTGTCCCCCCGTGGGTATCATTGGGAGGAATATTGTCCCATCGTGGGTATTATTGGGAGGAATAGTTCCCCATTATCGGTATCATTGGGAGGAATAGTGTCCCATCGTGGGTATCACTGGGAGGAATTGTGTCCCATCATGGGTATTATTGGGAGGAATAATTCCCCATTATTGGTATCATTGGGAGGAATAGTGTCCCATCGTGGGTATTATTGGGAGGAATAGTTCCCCATTATCGGTATCATTGGGAGGAATAGTGCCCCATTGTGGGTATCACTGGGAGGAATAGTGTCCCATCATGGGTATTATTGGGAGGAATAGTTCCCCATTATTGGTATCATTGGGAGGAATAGTGCGCCATTGGGGGTATCATCCGGAGGAATAGTGCCCCATCGTGGGTATCATTGGAAGGAATAGTGCCCCATCGCTGCTATCAATGGGAGGCATAGTACCCCATTATTGAAGTCAGTGGGAGAAATGGTGCCCTATAGTTGTGTCAGCTGGCAGAATTGTGTCTCATATCAGTGAGAAGAATAGTGCCCCAAGGGCGGAAAAAACCCAAGCAAAGGGCTGCATCCAACCCCAGGGCCGCATTTTGGAGACCACTGATCTATACTGTTGCTAATCTGGGTGTTTTTCAATCAACAGTTGTGTCTTCATTTCCACCTTAAAAATTTGATGAATGTGTTACAGACAGATGAAAATTTCTTTCAGAGGAATAAATGTTCATTTCTGCTGCTAAGCTATTAGTGTGAAATGTATAGCCCATGTTATTATCAGCATGAACCATTAGCTATAGATCTCGGTCAGCCCAAGGGTTAATCAAGCAATAATCTTCCACAAAGAGCGAGTCATTAGAACAATCATTTGTGAACCGAAAACCTCCTACATGCCTTCACACGGTGCCCCCCTTCCCCTTTTATCAGCTGTAATTCTATGGAAGGATTCTGGGCTGCAGTCCGAATCCTTTGCCTGGCCTCCTGTAACACAGCAGGGACGCGGGCACCATTACCTGCCCTGTAAAAGCTTCTTTGCAGTTCTACATTACAGCTTTCTGTGAAGTACTATTAGAGCAGAGAGACACCCACTGAGAGACAGAAAAGAGACCATTTTACTGCAGAAGGTAAGTCTAAAGTAAAAGGGGGCACAGTGGCAACCCCATAATTCCTGCTGGTTTAGAGGACAGAAAAAGAAGCATGGATCTATCCAAAGAGAATGAAAGGGGAAGAGAAGCAATATGAATGATTGCAGAGACCTCTGCAGTCTGAGAAAGTTATGCACCAGAAAACCTTGAGAGATGGATGTGTTATTCTATTGCATGTCCACATAACATAGTGGAGTAATGTACTCTTTGAGGGATCAATACAGTTATAAATGCTGTATTAATGGAAGCACAAAAAGGGAGAGGGATGAGGAGTGCATTATGGGCATATGTGGCCATCTCGCAATTAATGATAGTGTATTAATGGTTATTAATGTCCGTTCACATAAAAGGAATTCACTTATGCTGAGAACTGTAGCTCACCCCAGATTGCCACCTATTTGAAAAAAAGCAGACAAAACAATCATGCTTTCACAGCTAAGCTTTTCTTATGCTTTAACCATTTTGTTACTTGTATGGTTCGCATATCTTGGTAACGCACACACAAATATTTACTGCAGAAAATACAATTTTCCTTTTTAGCTACATTTTCTTGTTCAAACATTTTATTAAAGATAAAGCATGAGAACAAAAAAAAGAAAAAAAATTACATTAAAGAATAGCGTCAGTTCTACATAGGTCTGAAAGGTAAAACAACACCTGAGAGGGCGCAAAAGACAAAACCAATCACAGTAAGTTTAAGGGGAAAGTGAGCTAATTAGGAGGTAAGGAGTGAGGTACGGAGAAATGTCAAGCACCAATAGACACCCCAACTGGGATCATATTGTGTCACTGGGTGAAGGAAGTGCGTCCGACCATATGTTGTAATGAGGATAGCAGAATTAGGAGCAAAAAGGTATTCAGAAGTAGAAGTATAAACAATGGTAACAATGTCATTGGTATAGAACAAGTATCGTATGACACTTATGGGGGTTGAGGAGAAAGGTAGTGGGGGGAAATGCTATGAGTGTATTGTACATTAATATCATAAGTAGGGAACTAGAGGGGAGAGGAAATGGGGAGGGGTGTTTAGTGGAATCCTTTAGCAAAGAAGAGTGCAGCGCTAATATACATAAATCACATCATAGAATGCACCAAATGTTGTGCCAGTGAAGCAAATAAATAGTCCAAGTGTGTATAAAAGTTCATAATCCACAATTGAAAGCGTCCATAATATAAGGAGTGTCAGAACACTCACCAAATAGATAGAGAGAGAGAGTGAAGTAATAATGATGAATCCACCTCTAGTGAATAATGCAATATTGAAAAGGTGCTCCTCCTCCACCATTCAGATTAGAGATTGACCGATTATCGGCAACACCTATATATCGGGGGCCGATATGCACTTTCCCCGATATATCTGTATCGGCCTTTGGATTTACCGATATTGCCGATATTTTCATGACGTCATCACGTATGTTGCGCGCACACGTTCTGCCTTTTAAAACCGCCTCCCACGCCTGTGCGGCCCATAGGTGATGCCATTTCACCGCGCGCTGCACATGTTCTCTGCCTTAGGACCGCCTCCCACATCTCACACAGCCTCATGGTACAGCCAGCTGCAGTCCAGTCCGGTCACGGTGCTAGCCAGTAGTCATCCATCCACCCACAGGCCTTGGCCTCAGCCACCCACCACAGGTTGCCAGCCGCCAGCCATCCGACCCACAACAAAACAGGGTGCCAGCAGGCCAGCATCCAGCCACCACAACAGGGTTCCAGCGAGCAAAGCAGCCACCCGCCACCATGACCAGTGACCACACAGTGTTCCAGCAAGCCAGCTACCCACAACAGGCCAGGGTGAGTGAGTGACACCAAGCCAGCCACCCACACAACAGTGTGACCCCCAAGCCAGCCACCCACCACAGTGTTCCAGCAAGTCAGCCACCCACCACAGTGTTCCAGCCAACCAAACACCCACCCACCCACCACAGTGTTCCAGCAAGCAAGCCACCCACAACAGGGTGACACCAACCCAGCCAGCCAGCCACCTACCACAGACTGTTCCTGCAAGCCAGCCACCCATAACAGGGTGACACCAAATCAGCCACCCACCCACCACAGTGTTCCTGCAAGCCAGCCACGCAGAACAGGGTGACACCAAGCCAGCCACCCACCACATTGTTCCGGCAAGCAAGCCACAAAAGGGTGACACAAAACAACCAACACTGCCAGGCGTCAGCCACCAACCCACAACAGGGTGCCAGCAAGCAACCAACACTGCCAGGCATCAGCCACCAACCCACAACAGGGTGCAAGCAAGCAACCCACACTGCCAGGCATCAGCCACCAACCCACAACAGGATGCCAGCAAGCAACCCACACTGCCAGGCATCAGCCACCAACCCACAACAGGGTGCCAGCAACCACCCACACTGCCAGGCGTCATCCACCAACCCACAACAGGGTGTCAGCAAGCAACCCACACTGCCAGGCGTCAGCCACCAACCCACAACAGGGATCTGGCAAGCAACCCACACTGCCAGGCGTCAGCCACCAACCCACAACAGGTTGCCAGCAAGCAACCTACACTGCCAGGCGTCAGCCACCAACCCACAACAGGGTGCCAGCAACCACCCACACTGCCAGGCGTCATCCACCAACCCACAACAGGGTGTCAGCAAGCAACCCCCACTGCCAGGCGTCAGCCACCAACCCACAACAGGGAGCTGGCAAGCAACCCACACTGCCAGGCGTCAGCCACCAACCCACAACAGGGTGTCAGCAAGCAACCTACACTGCCAGGCGTCAGCCACCAACCCACAACAGGGTGTCAGCAAGCAACCTACACTGCCAGGCGTCAGCCACCAACCCACAACAGGGTGCCAGCAACCACCCACACTGCCAGGCGTCAGCCACCAACCCCCAACAGGGGTATAAGATGAATTAAAATGCATGATTTAAAAATAAAGATTTTAGGTGCTGCTCAGGTAGAGAGGTAAAGTCCAACTAGATCGCTGTAAGTGCAGACAGGGAGCTCGTCCTAGCTCCATGTTGCAGCAATGCCAAAGGCAAAGATCGATAAGCCGCAGATCATGAAGCAGACCCATGTGCATGAAGTGAGATGAATGGCAGACTCTGCCCAGATTCCAGACAGGCCATGCCTCCTAATTTTGCTTGTGGATGGGAGATGTATGTTAGTTACTCTTGACCTCTGCACTGTGTGTTACGCACTACCAAATTCTATGTTACTTACTACTAACCACTTCACTCTGCATTATATAATACTGAAGTCTTCAGTATTTACCACTCATCCCGGCACTTTGTGTTGTCTACTTTTGACCTCTGAAGTCTACATTACTTACTACTGTCCCCTGAACTCTGTTATTACTTAACTCTTCAAGCCCTACTTTTAAAGGGGCCTTGCTAAATTATCTCCCAAAAAAAAAAAACTGGAAATTTCCATGTTGTTCAGTTGGGTCTCCACCTCTCCTGGGTTGCCTCCCCTGCTATAACCTGTATATGTGATATTGCCGCCTTCACAGATGTATTTTCAATATTTAAACTCCTTACGGCAGAAAGATCCCTGCCTTTCTAAATAGGTTCTTCTTCCTTAAGCTTCATAATGGCTGCAGGCAACCACCTACCAACCTCTAATTGATAATCTCAAGTCTGGGGGTGCCTGTGCAGGAACCAATGGTTATTCAATATATGTCTAATACAATAATTTGGTTGGCAGAAATTAACCTGACTTTAAAGTCACTGTTTTATTATGATAACTATTTTTATCTAGATTTGTTCTTACATGATGGAATTAAATTGACTCTCCTACTTGCCTCTATCTATGATCTTCTAATGTCATTCCAAACAAAGGGATAGATTTACTAAAACTGGTGCACTCAGAATCTGATGCAGCTGTACATCGTAGCTATTCAGCCTCTAAGTTCAGCTTGATCAGCTAAGCTTTGACAATGAAACATGGGCGCTGATTGATTTCTATGCAGAGCTGCACCAGATTTTGCACCATGTAGTTTTAGTAAAAAACAAAAAAACAAAAAAAAAAAACAGTGTTGATGCACAAATAACTTTTGAAATTTTATAGTCTTCTGCTGATTTGTATAATTGTGCAATTGGTGCATTTCTTTAATAAGGGTTTTCGGATGGCTACTTTTACCATCTAAAACCTAAAATCTAAAAGCAAAAACTCAATAGGTTTATCCCATGTTTATGGTACACACCCATGTCGCTTAATTGTAATCGACTAATATATTTAAATTATGGATGAATCCAGAAGTAGGTCCTTACTAACTGTCCAAAATATCAATAAGTCATCTATGTACCCATTCCAGGCTAAAATATGGGAAAGCAACATAGATGCTTTCTCTGTTGCATAAGGAAATCCTCCCTACCTCCCTACGTACAGGCTGGCTATAAATCAAGCACAATTTGTGCCTATGAGACATCCCTGGACCTAGTTGAAGTGGGAGAACTTAGGCATGAATGTGTCATGAGTTAGAAAAAACTCCAGCAACTGCAGTCCTAGGTTGTATCAGCTTAGGTTTCAGTATTCCAAGTCACTGACCTAAAACAGTGACTCGTAAGTACTGAATCCATTGGGTCAGTATACTGCCAGGAAACTATATTTGCAAAAAAAAAATCAGTATTTAAAGTCTACCATAGTTCTCTCAGTTCCGATTTCCCATCATAAATCAAAATATAGGCTATATATTGGATGTCTTTCCACAAGAGGAAGCCACATGTAATAGAGGTAAAGTATCAATATGTGAGGTTTACATCATTCAGACATGTTTATTGTTCTGCATCTGTTGGCTATGACTAATGCTGTTTACCACTTGCTGCAGTAAGCTTTGTAAGGAGCATTACCCAACGTATGGAACATAATATTTAAAGTTTATCTGTTGTAAAATAAATATAGTTGTCACCGAATACAGGCTAAAAAAAAGTTAGTCCCCCAAAGAAGCATACAACATTTGAGTCTATAAGAACAAGTATGCAGGATGATTTTTTTTAAAAAAAAGCACACAACTTGTGTATAAAGGTATTCTCTTAACTGTTTTAGTCCTTGCATAGAAATGTACAGGCCATCTGGCCTGGACCACCAGAGACAAAGCAAGAGCCAACCTCCACCATGCACCTCCTGTGTGCATGAGGACTAAAGCTATACTTCAGGCTGGTGACAAAGTTAACTTGCAAGGGGATCCTCTTACTGCAAGGGTAAAATGGTGAAATACTTACCTTATGTCTCACTCCCACAGGTTTCCTTTTCTTTGTAAAACCATTCTTATGAAGCCCATCTGGTTGCAGCTCTCCTACATTATTGCATAAATGAGGATGCTGAGAGCCCACTCTGGCTGCCAGAGGAGTGAGGAATAAGGTAAATAAAATATAGCTCACTTTATTTACCATCTTTTAGTTCAAAGGAGCATTTAACCCTTCTTGCCAGGATCCAGATCTGAACCCAGGACCTCTGCAATGTCTGTCTGTGGCTCAATTTGTGGTGCCCCCTGAAATGCTAGATAACTGTCTATGTAGTCCCGTGGACATTCCTGCTTTAGACCTTGTCTCTGTTGAATGTTGAACTCTTTGCTCCTCCCAATAACTTCCTATTAAAGCCATATCTTTGCATTTCCTGTTTGCCAAATTATTGTGCTCTCTCCAGCCAATATCATGCTCCTTGTGTTCTTGCTGCTGTCCTTTTCTTTGCTACCACTCCTTCCCGACCTTTTGGCTTGTACATCATCTACACTTCTGCTTGTTCCCTATCCGCTTCATCTGCTACCTAACCCTTGCTTGCTGTCTTCCTGGTGGGGCGATCCAAAGGGCCATGACCTGGCATTACCACGCAGCAAAATCCATCTCTACCATCAGGAGCTCTGTTGAAGACTAGCTAGTGCTTAGACTCCATGCCTCGGGTGAGCAGGTGTCATCTGCAAGGGGGATCCATTTGTGTATTTATCCAGCTGATTACTGCATAATCCCCTCTGTTACACCCACTGACTTCCAATCTTATCTCCAGACCATGACACTTGCAGTGTAGAGGGTGACCCACTGCAAGGGTAAATATTTTCTCCAACCCCAAGTTCAGCATTAGGAGTTATGCATCACCAGCCAATCACAAAAAAAGTAAGACTCGCCATCTGTTTATCTTTTTTATGATTATGTTTTCTAATTACAACATAATCTGGCATTCACACTCTAAATTTTTCAATCGTTACAGTTTTTGTTACCTCGTGGTATGTGTTTGCATCGTAATAACTGTCTGTATCTCTATTAAATGTGATATAATTTCAATGAGGATAACATAGATAATCACACCGAAAAAGCTTTGAATTGTCTGTTGTGCATACACTATTTTGTACCATAAAAAATGTATGCAGTCTATGTGGTCCTCCTTGAATCTAATAGGGCATAGTTAATAAAATAAGCAGTTATTGCCACCACTGTGCAATTATGAATGCATGGAATACACATGGGAATGCAGGCTGTACTTATTCCCTCTCCAGAATACTAACTTATATTATAAATAAAACAAAGACACAATTAGCCTCCGTTCACATTAGGTCGCTCCGACTTAGGGGGCGACCTGTGAAGTCGCGTGCAGCGCGACTTCAGCGCGACTTGCACGGACTTCATAACATGAATGTCTATGCAAGTGGCTCCAGGTCGCCCCGAAGTAGTACAGGACCCTTTTTCTAAGTCGGAGCGACTTGTGTCGCTCCTATTAGAACGGCTCCTGTACTACACAGTGGGAGCGTGAGGACAAGTCGCATCAATGTGAATGGACACTTAATGGGAAAAATACTGATGATAATTTATTAATAATTAAACTTACAACTTTTATTAATTGCAAATCCAAATTTGCTCAGTCATTGAGGACTCAAGTACAAATAGCATAAATCATAACTACCAGTCCCCCTTTCAATAAAAAGGGTGACAATAACACATATTGGACTTGTGACATAGGAGGGGGTGGGGGGAGCTCGCTGCACCGACACAGACCCATTGGCAGCTGACCCAGAGCGAGGCTCCTTTATATAATGAGCCCTGCTTATTCCACAACTTTTCATAGTATCACGGGACCTTCCCTAATATTCCTAAGGTCACGTGATTCTTGCTTTTCCTGCCTAAGCCCGGTTTAATTTATTTAAAAGGTACAGCACCCCTAATTCTGAGATTAAACATTTTATTTTATTTTTTTAGAGGGAGGGGTGACTGAATGTCCATGTTGTCGGGCCCAAATGTTTGTGCCCTCCTTCTTCCTTATTGCACAATTAGGCCCCTTTAACACATGCAGTTCGTTGAGATCCGCCTTTCCTTTTCTTTGGCAGATCTGAACGGATGCCCCATGCATCTCTAAGGGGCATCGGATGTCAGCGGAGACATGTCCACTGACATCCAATCCGTCAAATCTGGACGGATGGAAACCCTATTTTCCATCCGTCCAGGGGATCAGATCGGATGAGATCGGTTTAGAACGGACAGACAGTCCGTTCTCATCCGATTCCCCCATAGAGAACAGTGGGGACCTGATAGCTCTGTCTCTCCACACAGCTGCCTGCTGTGGATCGATCCCCCGCTGTGTGAAAAGGGCCTTAGGGTGGCAAAGTTCACTCTGTAGTAATCACTCTGGTTCAATAAAAGTCAGTCTTAAACTGCCCTGTGAACTAGGTGGAGTGGGGGGTTGCTATGTGTTCTTCAGTGCAAAACTATGCTACTTAGCAGTATGTTGAATAAGAATAGATTAACTACTTCTGGACCGGAAGATTTTCCCCCTAATGACCATTGTTTTTTGCGATTCGGCACTACGTTACTTTAACAGACAATTGTGCGGTCGTGAGATGCTGTACCCAAATAAAATTGATGTCCTTTTTTTCCCACAAATAGAGCTTTCTTTTGGTGGTATTTGATCACCTCTGCTATATAACATTCCCCAAAAAAAAAAATGTAAAAATCTAAATTTTCTAACATTTTAGGCCAATTTGTTTTCTGATACAAAAAATGGCAATAAGCGTATTTTGATTGGTTTGAGCAAAAGTTATCTACTAACTACGGGAAAGATTTATGTCATTTTTATTGCTTTTTTTTTTTTACTAGTAATGGCGGCGATCTGCAATTTTATGGGGGACTGCGACATTGTGGCGGACAGATCGTACCCCTAACTGACATTTTTGACACTTTTGGGGGGACCAGTGACATTACTACAGTAATCAGTGCTAAAAATAGGGCGGCACAGTGGTGTAGTAGTTAGCTTGGGGGTTGGGCTTCTGAAATGATCACAGAAATGATCACAGAGACATGTGATCCTATATAGCAGGATCACATGAGCTCTGCTATCATCCCAGGAAGAAGAACGGTCAGCTGTGTTTACAACAGCCAACTGTCCTTCTCTTTCAGCGGGGAGCAATCGCGGGTGTCAGACGGCAATCAGAGCCACCTAACACACGCATCGGCTTCCCCGCTGACGAGCAGGGGCGGGTTCGCGCCACCGCCGGCGGGTGCGCACCGCCGCCGGCGTGCACTCGAGCCCTAGGCTCCCCAGAGCGAGCGCTGTACATGTAGGGAGCGGCTGCCTGCCGCAGTATAACTGTGGCTGGCAGTCAACAAGCAGTTAAAAACGGCCTCAGCGTGAACCTAGGCTCAAGGCAGTGGTCCTCAACTCCTGTTCTCGGGACCCACTAACAGGCCAGATTTGCAAGATAACTGAAATACATCACAGGTGATATCATTTGTTGCTCAGTGACTGCAGTATTCTAGTCTGCATCTCCCCAAGGTAATACCTAAAAGGTATCTCCACTTTCGTGGGGATAAAGAATTAGCAAATAAAGAAAAAACAATATAGCGTATACAATTGCGACACAAATCATATTGTAATTGAATGTTATTAACCACTTTACCACCGGAGGATTTTCCTGCTAAAAGACCAGGGGGTTTTTTGCGATTTTTTACTGCGTGACTTTAACGGACAATTGCGCGGTCATGCCTAAACGAATTTCACGTCCTTTTTTTCCCACAAACAGAGCTTTCTTTTGGTGGTATTTGATCACCTGTGCGATTTTTTGATCACGCGCTATAAACAAAAAAAGAGCGTAATTTTTGCAAAAATAACAATATTTTTCACTTTTTTTTATATGAAATTCCCCCCCAAAAAAATGTAAAAATCAAAATTTTTTAACATTTTCGGCCAATTTGTTTTACGCTACCTATGTTTGGTAAAAAAAATCGCAAAAAGCGTATTTCGATTGGTTTGCGCAAAAGTTATCGCGTTTACTAACAAAGGGAAAGATTTTTGTAATTTTTGGTGTTTTTTTTTTAACGAGTAATGGCGGCGATCTGTGATTTTTTTTGCGGTACTGCGACATTGCGGCGGACAGATCGGACCCTTGACTGACATTTTTGACACTTTTGGGGGTACCAGTGACATTACTGCAGTAATCAGTGCTATATATATGCACTGTTACTGCAAAAATTACACTGGCAGGGAAGGGGTTAACAGTATTGGACAGGGAGGGGTTAAGTGTGTCCTAGGGGCGTGCTTCTAATTGTAGTGGGACAATGCTATTGGTGTAAAAACAAAGATCAACGGTTCTACATAGTAGAACCATCAGATCTTCATTTTTACACAGGGAGAACAGACAGGCGGCTTGTTTACATAAGCCGCCTGTCTTTCTCCTGCTGTACTGGCGTTCGTAGTGTGAGCGGCGGACATCGGGTCTGCCAGTCACACTCCCGCACTCCTCCATGAACGAGCCTCGGCGGGCGCGCGCTCTCGCCCGCAATTGGCTCTAGAAGGAGTGACAGGCGAGCGACGTAGATCTACGTCACTCTGCCTGGCCGGGGCCGACTGCCGCAGTAAATATACTGTGCGCAGTCGGCAAGTGGTTAAAAATGACCTTTCCTTTTCAATCTGCAGTGCTGTAATTTTCAGAATGCAATATGGCTACCTGGAGGTGTTCTGTACACAGAATGTGTACAGACCACACCCCAGAAACATAATTTCCTGCTTGTGTGATTGGCTCACCAATTTTCCCAGAAGTCTGCCTAAGATACAAGTCAGATTTCTGGCATCCCCTGCAACAAAAATGTCATTTGTGGTAAGATACTTCCAATAGGAACACATCTAAAGGGATGCAGGCCCAGCAGCTTTCCTCATTAGAGCCCTGCAGCTTCCACAGCTGATAGATAATTATAAAACCATTCCCATTTGACCCACAGAGGCACAGAGGAACAAACAATGATTTCTTCAGAATAACAAAAGGTAGGAATCTGCAACAAAGTTTGTTAATCCTTGCAATGTACAGAGATCACCAAGAGGGGAATGTATTTTTCTCAACAAAAGTGGAGTTACGCTTTAAACTCTGGCTTTTTAGTGGGTCCTGAGGACACGAGTTGAGAACCACTATTTTAAGGTAAGTTTCTCATAATGTGCTAGTATGCGAAACTAGCACATTTTTGCATTGCCTCGCAGGGAATTTTATTTTTTTTTCTTGCGGTTTACTACCGTTCTAAAGACAGACCCTCTTTGAAATAGAAACAGTGGGTTTAAATAATGGCAACAACGGCTATATAATAGGGGTATTATAGCATGAGGAATAAAGGGATTTCGCATGGCCCCATGTCAGAGGATGTCTCGGGCACACAGACAGCTCACTCGCTAAAGCCTAGACGTAGATAGATACAGAGGTAGCTCAGCGGAACCTCATCGCCACGTTCCCGTAGATGAATGTTTTTGTCTAGCTTTCCTTGCTGCAGAGATATAAATCAGAGCAGCGATCCAGCTACACCGCTTCTGAAGAAAACAACCGTCTCATAGAGTATGTACTTGTGTAAAGGGGAAGGAGGTTATATGCAAATAATCTTTATAACACTCCTCTTGTACATGGCAGTGTTACAAGTGTAATAAATCCACAACTGAGATGCTGGCAGACTGCTATTTCTCATACGTACACATTGGCTTATTTAATACGGCAGAGCAAAGAGCAATGATGATGTGTAAAAGGGTCGCTTGCGTCCAGTCACATTTTTCTGCATTCAACGTAGTGCAATTAAAACAAATAAAAGCGATGGTTGCATTTACATGCAACGTACTGCGACGCACATTGGTGTGAATGAGGCACATAGAAAACCTCCCCTCTATTTTTCATTTATGTAAATTGATGAACCCACTTTGAATTTTCAATAAAAATTATATTTGAAAAATAAAAGAAAACCACTGTGCCCTTGCAGTGACCTGCGTTGATCCAGTGCGGTAAAATGCAGGTCACCGCACATGGTGTGAATGATCCCTATAAAGTAGGGCTGCACATCTTCACTGGTCTCACGATTCGATTAAATTGCGATTATCACGTGAATGATTATCAATGCCCATGATTACTGCCCACAGCCCCCATTTACATAACACAGCCCCCCATTAACATTAGACAGCCTCCCATTGACATTAGACAGCCCCCATTGACATAACACAGCCCCCCATTGACATAACACAGTCCCCCAATTGACGTAATACACAGCCCCCCATTGACATAACACAGCACCCCCATTGACATAACACAGCCAATTTACATTATATAGCAGCCCCCCCCCCCCCCCCACCTGCACTTCACAGAATAGCCCTGCCGGCTGCCAGTGCACTCAAAAGTTAAAACAAATTAGTGTCAGTGACTCAGTTTCAGGGACCCTTCCTAGTAAGGGTTAATGTAAACTGATGCCTGATTACCTTATTATCTCCCGATCTTTTCATCACTGTCAGTCTCGTGCACTCTGCAACTCCGGGCCGGAGGGGAGGAGGAGATCGGCCGGCCGAGACTCACGGCGATGAAAAGATAATAAGGTAATCAATAAAGCATCAGTTTACATTAACCCTTACTAGGAAGGGTCCCTGAAACGGAGTCACTGACACTAATTTTTTTAACTTTTGAGTGCACTGGCAGCCGGCAGGGCTGTCCTGGGAGAGGCGGGGGGAGGCGGGATGACGTCATCCATGCATCGATGCGGCCATTCCTCAACATCGTATTCAAACATTTAACCACTTTCCGACTGCCGCACGACTATTTACTGCAGCGGTCAGCCCCTCACAGCCTGTGAGGCTCTAGAGAGCGAGTGCGCGCCGCTGGAGGCGTGCTCTCGCTCGCTCACGGACACCCCCCCCCGGGCACTCACGATTGTCCGTTACAGCGGGAGAAAGACAGGCGGCTAATGTAAACAAAGCCGTCTGTCATTCTTCCCTGTGTAAGTATGGAGATCACACGGTTCTGCTATGTAGGACCGTTGATCTCTGTTCTTACACCAGTAGCCACATCCAATCACAGTTAGAATCACACCCCTAGGGACACACTTAAAACCTCCCTCGCAAAAAAGTTAACCCCTTCACTGCCAGTGTCATTTTTACAGTAACAGTGCATATGTATAGCACTCATTACTGTAGTAATGTCACTGGTAACCCCAAAAGTGTCAAAAATGTCAGTCAAGGGTCCGATCTGTCCGCTGCAATGTTGCAGTCCCGCAAAAAAAAAAATCGCAGATCGCCGCCATTACTCGTTAAAAAAAAACAAAAATGACAAAAATCTTTCCCTTAGTTAGTAAACGCAATAACTTTTGCGCAAACCAATCAAAATACGCTTTTTGCAATTTTTTTTTTACCAAACATATGTAGCATAAAACAAATTGGAGTATAATTTTAAAAAATTTAGATTTTTAAAATTTTTTGGGGGGGAATTACATATAAAAAATTTGGAAAATTGACGCTCTTTTTTTGTTTATGGCGCATGATCAAAAAATCGCACATGTGATCAAATACCACCAAAAGAAAGCTCTGTTTGTGGGAAAAAAAGGACGTCAAATTCGTTTAGGTACAGCTTCGCACGACCGCGCAATTGTCCATTAAAGTCACGCAGTGCCAAATCACAAAATAGGCCCTGGTCAGGAAGGGGGTAAAATCTTCCGGGGCTTAAGTGGTTAAACCTGATTTCCCTTTTAGGTCCAGAACAGTTAGGACAACACAAGATGATTTCTGATTTGCTCCTCTGGGTTAACAGACCCTCCCCAATGTCCTTTTCCTTATTAAATAAGATGTCATTGACACATTTAAAAATAGGGATTTGTGTCATTAGGGGATATGCAGATGAAGTATAAAGGCCTCTTCTATTTCTACACACATGTGTGTATCTATACACAGGCTTTGCAGCAAGTCTTTAGCTTTTGTTCATTGCTCCGGAGTTTGGGAGCTTGGTCTGTGAATATTAAACAGTTGTAATTATTAGCAGCGCTAATATATGTGAGCCTGAGTCAGCTGGGTGCTGCAGTGTCAGGAGCAGAGAGAGGAACAGATGCAACGTGCTAAAATTCTCCACATTCGTTAATTGCAAAATGGAGAGGAAAAAAAAAAAAATTTGAAGATAGGGGAAAAAAATAAAAAATTTTGGAAGGTTGTAGATCTATGACAGGATCTTTCTTACTAAACCGACTTCAGGCATATTTTCCTTATAGCTGCCTCTTTTTTGGATAGTGATACATGACTGCCTCCACTGGCCATTGCAGCGTGAAATAAAATCTTACTAACTGACCTGACATTCATCGGAAACAATAGCCATGTCCGGAGATGCAAAGTTCATACATTTTCCGGTTACTAAAGCGGGCTGTAGGAGAGACAGAGGGCAGCAAGGGGTCCAGGGCTGTGAGAGATCACAGACCTTTTTCATTGAGATTTATCAAATCTAAGTAAAGAACATAAGAACAGGGATGTAAATCCAGGTTCACATCATAGCGATGACAGAAAGTCAGGCACTGCTTTGAAAACCACATGCGATGTCTGTGCGATGCAAATTTAGCCATACAGATTATATGGCTGAATTTGCATCGGATTCAGACAGAACACGCACAGGACCCTTTTTTGGGTCCGCAGCAGAATCAGATCACATGGTGGTTCACACCAATGCAATCCGATTCATGTCTGAACTGACAGTTCGCACTGCGATATGCAAACTGATCTGGGGGTGTCATTAACCTCTTTAAGACCGGAGGATTTGGCTGCTCAATGACCAGGCCCTATTTCACGATTCGGCACTGCGTGACTTTAACAGACAATTGCGCGGTCGTGCGAAGCTGTACCCAAATAAAATTGATGTCCTTTTTTTTCCACAAATAGAGCTTTCTTTTGGTGGTATTTGATCACGTGTGCGATTTTTATTTTTTGCGCTATAAACAAAAAAAGAGCGACAATTTTAAAAAAATAACTATTTTTCACATTCTTTTATATGAAATTCTCAAAAAATTTTTTTTTAACATTTTAGGCTAATTTGTTTTCTGCTACATATTTTTGGTAAAAAAAATAGCAATAAGCCTTTTTTGGATTGGTTTGCGCAAAAGTTATTGCGTTTACTAACTATGGGAAAGATTTATGTCATTTTTATTGTTTTTTTCTTTTTTTCCACTAGTAATGGCGGCGATCTGCGATTTTTTGCGGGACTGTGACATTGCGTAGGACAGATCGGACCCCTAACTGACATTTTTGACACTTGGGGGTACCAGTGACATTACTACAGTAATCAGTGCTAAAATTATGCGCTATAACTGTAAAAATGACACTGGCAGGGAAGGGGTTAACAGTATGGGTGATCAAGAGGATAAATGTGTCCCTAGGGGCGTGTTTCTAACTGTCAGGGGGCATGGCTTGTTAGATCATCACAGAAACCTGCGATCCTATATAGCAGGATCACATAGCCTCTGTGATCACTTCAGGGAGAATGACAGACGGCTGTGTTTACATCAGCCGGCTGTCCTTCTCTCTCAGCTGCGGGAGATGGTGAGTGGCCGGTGGCCATCTGAGCCGCCAGTTACACGCACTGGAGCGGAGGCGGGAGCCCCCTAGAGTCTCCTGAGCGAGCGACGTAGTACCAGTAACCAGGAGTGGCTGCCTGCCGCAGTAAATCTGCGGTGGGCAGTCGTTTAGTGGTTAACTTTGTATTGACACCCCCAGTGATTCGCATATGGCAGTGTGAACTGCCTGCGATTTGAACGCGATGCGGGAACCCACAGTGGATTCACAGGGTTCCCGCATCGCATACATGTGAACCTGCACTAAAACTAGATCACATTCTTATTATTTGTTTACAATTACTTGATCAATGAAATACTTTGTATATCAGTTGGTTCAATAGGTGAATTAAAGCGGAACTCCACTCAAAAGGGGAAGTTCCGCTTCAAGGACTCGTCCCCCGCTCCTCTTGCACAATTGACACTTTTGAGAAGCTGGGGGGGGGGGGGGGAGCAGGTTCCCGATTTTGACAGGTACCTGCTCCCACTTCCGTTCCGAGCATCGCGGCGCTTGGGAACGGAAGTTTTCCTCCCTCCCCCCTGAAGTCTTCTGGGACACTGACAGGTCCCAGAAGTCTGAATCCACCAATCCAGGATGCGCAGTGCGACTCGCGCATGTGCAGTGGGCACCCAGGTATGAAGCCACAAGCTGTCACAGCTGGGTGCCCATAGTGAAGGTGTCGGCTCAGCTCTACTCGGCCCTGCTTGGCCCGGTTTGCTTTTCCACTGCTGGTACCGCATGGTACAGTGTTGGAACGGTTCGGTACGGTTTGGTATGGTTTGCTTTTCCACTAAAGTAATACTAAAGTTAAGTGGGTGGGATAACAACGAATCTCTGACCAATCAATGGCTAGTAGTGACTGCATGCAAAGGATTGTGGGATATGGTACCGGTATGGTACCTCTTGGAACCACAATCGAGGTGGTACTGTTTTAGAGAGCCGTACCGTTCGGTTCCATGCAGTGGAAAAGCGCCGCCGTACCGTACTGTACCGAACCGTTCCTACACCATACCATGCGGTACCAGCAGTGGGAAAGCACAAAAGCGAGCCGAACCGTTCGGTTCCATGCAGTGGAAAAGTGCCATTACATATATCTACAGGGATGTTCCAATGTGTCTTCTATATATTCATCGACGGAGAAAAGAAAATCCTTTTCATGGACTATACCAGCCAGGGGATTAACGGGGTATGCAAAATTTACCATATGACATCACTGCCCAGACACCTTATGTGCTGGCGCTGACCAATCAGAATCTCCCTGATCTTTCCCAGCATTTGTAAGGAGAGAAGAGGACAAACAGCATGGTTCCCAGCCAGCAAGTTAAACAAAAAAACAGATTCCTCCATCCACGCATTTGATGTGGATTTGGAAATACTCCCCACTGTGTCATTGTATTCTGACAGCAAGGAAACTCCCCCAAAGTCAGAATGCACAGATCAGCACTGCAGCCTTTTGCTTGCGGTGTTGATCGAGCAAAAATATACCAAAAGATTTATTGAACAGAAGTCGATTGGTTCAGTGCCCACAAGTGGATTGTAATGTGTTGGGGTCCCTGCTGAATCGATCAAATTACAATCTATGTATGGCAGCTTAAGTTCCCCTTTTCATTTTTTCTGAGAAGATGAACTTACACATTATGGCAGCCTACACAGTATATACACGATATTGTCGATATTGTCAAAAGTATTGGGACGCCTGCCTTTACATGCACATGAGCTTTAAAGGCATCCCAGTTTTAGTCCGTAGGGTTCAATATTGAGTTGGCCCACCCTTTGCAGCTATAACAGCTTCAACTCTTCTGGGAAGGCTGTCCACAAGGTTTAGGAGTGTGCTTATAGGAATTTTTGTGAGGTCAGGCACTGATGTTGAAGAGAAGGCCTGGCTCGCAGTCTCCGCTCTGATACATCCCAACAGTGTTCTATCAGGTCGAGGTCAGAACTCTGTGCAGGCCAGTCAAGTTCCTCCACTCTAAACTTTCTCATCCATGTCTGTATGGGCCTGGGATGAATTAGAGCCGAGACTGCAAGCCAGGCCTTCTTATCCAACATCAGTGCCTGACCTCACAAATGCTCTTCTTGAAGATTGGTTAAATATTCCCATAGACACACTCCTAAACCTTGTGGACAGCCTTCCCAAAAGAGTTAAAGCTGTTATAGCTGCAAAGAGTGGGCCAACTCAATACCGAACCCTACGGACCAAGACTGGGATGCCATTCATGTTCATGTGCATGTAAAGGCAGGAATCCCAATACTTTTGGTAATTCATTGTATGTATGGCAGCTTAAGTTCACCTTTTCCTTTTTTATGAAAAGGTGTACGTACACTTTATGGCAGCCCACACAATATATATGTTGTGGAGCCTCGGGTTTAACTGTACAATGCACTGGTCTGAGGGCCATTAACAATGAATGGCACTGAAAATCAATATATTGCCATGCGTTTTGATAATGCACAATAATTAATGCATTTTAGCGCACCTTGCCACAACACTCAAGGGGGAAACTGACCCTTACTAAGGACTAGAGAACCTTGTACCATATTTTCCATGTCTTCCATGTGGCTTCTGGTATACTTTAAATGATATTTTATATGGGACCTTACAGCAATAGTTTCTTTCAGTTCACTCTTTTATAAAACGTTGAGGTCCATCCAAATTATAATAATTGCGTAGGCAATTTCTCCCATTTCAGATCTCTGTCATTGGTTGCTTGATTGCTTGTCTGATTATTTCCTTTCTTACTCAATCACTTAGATTCATTAGATGAATTTCTTAAAACAAAATCACAGTTTTGCCATATTACTTACTTTTTTTCTTTTTATGAATAGATTTCAGTTTTTTTTAGCCCAATCCTGGTCTATTATTTTTTGAAACCTTATCCAGTTCTTATTTAAATAGCTCATTGGTGTGCAGCTTGTTAGTTGTTATGATGGACTTATATTTTTTTCAATAAATATTTTTTTATTGATTTTAAAAACACTTTGCTTCCATGTATTATGTGACTTTAAAAGCAATTTGTTGCCCTAGTGTAGTGATAGCAAACCTTGGCACCCCAGATGTTTCAGAACTACATTTCCCATGATGCTCATGCACTCTACATTGTAGTTGAGCATCGTGGGAAATGTAGTTCCAAAACATCTGGCGTGCCAAGGTTTGCCATCACTGCCCTAGAGCATTAATAAAGATTTCACACATATATTTGTAGCACTACCCCCAAAGAATTTGGGTTCTCTGTTTTGCGCCTCAACTCCAAGAACACCCTCAACTCCTCTGACACAGCTGGTTGAAAGCTACTGCAAGCACTTATGAGAATAGACACACAACCATCTAGTGGTAAATGAACTCGTATAATGTATTGTCGCGGGTTATAATAATTGATAGTTTGAGCAATCAACACACAGAAAGTAGGTTCTCAGACAATCCACTAGAGAGTATAATCACTATGCCAAGGTAACTTAGAATGGCGTTCTGTACCATTAGACTGGAATCAACACATAAATGAGCAAAGTCATAAAAAAAACCTGTGGATATAAGCATTAACTGCAATATGTATAATAATACTATAGCTAGTCTAGAATGCACTCTAGGAGAATGGCTATGATATGTTGCAGTATCCACTGAGAGGTACCTCTTAGCATAAGCAATACGTAAAGGTCTATTTGCAGCATAAGCAATACGTAAAGGTCTATTTGCAGCAGCTGTAAAGGGGCATTCTTTAGTCCTAACTCTTCAACCGGCTAGCGCTGGGGCCCAGTTGTACCATTGGTGCACATGAGAATAGTCCCAGTCAAGCCTTCAGGCAGCAATAGGGCTACTAGATGCGTGAATGGCTAGTTTCTAAATGGCTCAGTCTCTCTAACAACAGATTGTAAATCCCCCACAGCAGCAGCTCAACAGCCCCAGAGATATTGAAGCTCACCTTCCAGTTACACAAAGCAATTAGTTCAACTCTCTGCTCTGTACACAGGTGACTCTGGCTGTCAGCACACCTGGATTTATGCAGCAGTGGTGGTGCACACTGGACAGCAATGTGCACTCTCCAGGCTCCCTCATGGCAAGAGGAAACTGTGTCCTGTACAGCCTGAGAATATGCAGCTCTTTCCCTCCTCCTGGTTATAGCCCTCTGGGAAACGTAGTTCAAAAGCTCCTTATTGCAGGAGAGTCTCTCTACTCTGGACTACAGTTCCTACAAAAGCGCTGCCTGACTCAGTCTATTAACTCTTTCTGCTCAGAAGCTCCCTTCTCCTGCTGATATAGCTGTTAACCAGTTCAGCACCACAGGGCAGCATCTACAGAGAAAAGCTACAGCCAGTGTTTCTCTCACTCTCCATTTTTAGACAAGCACCTGGCTACATATTGGAAAACTCTGCAGATTGTTTTCCTGCTTCAACAATATGTATTTTTCTTATGTGGATCAATGACCTAAATCCCACATAAAAACATTTAAATTCCAGAATTTAACATTACAAAATGGAGCTGAATATTTTTTTTAAGGCACTGCATATGCATACTAGCAGTTTTAAAAATCAATGTAATAACTTTAGTTGATACAGAACTGTATGCAATGTTTTTTTGTTTTTTGTTTTTTTGCTGAGGGTACAGGTTTAATGGTTAATAAAAAGAAATAAAAATGTAAACTTTGAAAGAACTATATCTTTGTCAGGAATAATTAGAAAACTTGCATTCGAATTTGTTTTCAATAGTCGTTGGAAGGTTACTATTACCCAAATTTTTTTTATTGCCACTCAAAGTATTTTCTAGTACAAATGAAGTAAATAGGACACAAAAATCAACAGGCAAATACGTTGCATATCTAAAAACTCATTACAGCGTACTTTCCGACAGCCCAGAGTATAAAATGAACAAACTATAAATGACTTGATCTCAGTAAATCCTACACTATGCTCGGCGTACAGCCTAAGCACAGAAGCTGAATATATTCAAGTGATGTTCAAACCACTTTAATACATTTTAAATGCCATGCAGCCATTTGGAAGCCAGACATTTTGTACCCGACCCGCACTTCAATGCGAACATAACAGCAGTTGAACTTCCCATCCTATATTTCCATAATACATATAAAAACCAATTACTTTCCTTCTATATTGGTGACCTTGTAAATAAATGTGCTGATATTTTCGCACTATTAGTGTAATATGGGTTACTTAGCATCACATTATAAATTGCTGTCAGAGTTTTTTTGCATCAATTAGTTGGGTCTAAATGTTGGAAGACGGTATAAATGGTCTTGGTACTTCAAATAAAGAGAAATTTTTAGAATAAAAATATCTGGTTTTCCATCTTCTCTATCTATGACTGTACCAGAAGAAGGTTAATTGGCCTCTGTTTATAAAAATGAAAACCCTTATGTTTGTGTGCATGACTGTGATAACCTTATCAACTATGATGAATAGCTCAATGTACCCTGTGTAAAAGTACTGTGGTGTACAGTGATTTTATCAAACAAGTTTCCAAGTGGCAGGCCAGATATGCCAATCTCTAGACATGAGACATCATGGTCAGTCTGCTCTCCTCTAATGATCAGGCTTGTCCTGACACGGACCCCCCTGCACAGCCATTCACTGGGAAGGTCAATGTGCTGCTGTTTCTCCTCCCACAGCTATATACAGTGTATATATAGTATCCAATGGTTGCCATTGCACACAAATCAGGGATAAAAAATGGGTCCAGGTGCACAACAAAGACTGTAGTGCATATAAACCAAAAGAGACAGTGGCACTCATAGTTCTTGAAAGGTGAATTCACAATAAGAGCCGGTCCACACTAGCGCGACTTGTCAGGCAACTTGTCAGCCTGACAAGTCGCGCTCCCTCGCGGTCCATTGACCGATACAAGACCCGTTCTAATAGGAGCGACACAAGTCGCTCCGACATAGAAAAAGGATCCTGTACTACTTTGGGGCGACCTCGGAGCAACTTGCATAGACTTCCATTATGTGAAGTCCCTGCGAGTCGCTCCGAAGTCGTGGTGCATGGTAATGCACAAGTCGCCCCCGAAGTAGTAAGGAGTCGTGTCGCCTTAGTGTGAACCGACTCTCACAGTTTTATTTTGACGTTGAAATAAAACAGTTATCATGTGTTCACTCACATGTGTGTATATATATATATATATATATATATATATATATATATATATATATCATGACATCACTTCCGGGTTTTTGCATGGAGACCCGATCAGAGCCGAATGGCTCAGTGGGTGGGAGACCCGGGCGAGCCACGGAAGGAGCTGCATCGGTTGTCATTACAAGACAGTCAACCATCGGCTATGGACGCCGGTACCTGGGTGATGCCTCTAGCTGCAGGCATCACTCCAGTATAAGCACTTTCTGAAATATTGGCAATATCTGTAACCTCTGGAGCCGATTCCGATATATCGGGGAAAGTGCATAGCGGCCCTCGATATATTGGTCGATCACTAATATAAAATATATATATATATATATATATATATATATATATATATATATATATATATATACATACATACATACATACATACATACATATACACACACACAATGGGCATTTTAAGCCCCAAATTTTGAATTCACAGTAGGCTCCCCTCTGACATCCTTATTAGTAAAATGTGCATTTGTGGTCTTCAGTGTTTCTAAAGCTGGCCATACATGGTTCAAATCTAGGCTGGTCAGTAGGGACCAGAAGAGATTCGAACCATGTATGGGGAGGCTGATTGTACCCAAGTTGTTTAATTACCCAGCCTTTCAGATTTTTCAATAGCTGGGGGGAATCGAGCAGGGAAGGTTGCAGGAAAGAAAATCACACCATCTATGGCCAGCTTAAGAATATCAGAACAGTCATTAACCCAGGTCTTACTGCTTTATCCCTCCTTTTGTCTGTAAGGCTCTGTTCACATTTTGGTGTCCCAGATCACGGGCAAAATCGATGCGATTCTGCTCGTAATCCCGAACCACGTCAAATCGCGGGACGCCCGTGCAATTCCCGTCACTTCCAAAGGCACCCCAAATGTGGCGCGATTTTGCCGCAATTGTCAGCCGACGAATCATGGTAAAATCGTGCAAACAGAATCACGGGATGCCTGTTGCCCAAAAAAAGTACAAGAACTTCTTTTTGACGACAGGCGCCCCGCTATTCTGTTTGCGCGATTTTACCGCAATTCATCAAGTGATAATCGCTGCAAAATCGCGCCGCATTTTGGGGTGCCATTGGAAGTGACAGGAAACGCACGGGAGTCCCACGATTTTCCGTGATTTGGGATCGCAGACAGAAATGCGGCAATTCTGCCCTCGATCCAGGATGCCAAGATGTGAACGAAGCCTAAGAAAAGAGCTCTGGGTGATGAGACCCAAAAATCTGGATGCTATGCGTTTCCTTTCCTGAATGTAAAATGTAAACATACTACAAATAATATCACTTTTCAGACCCACAACCTAAAAAGGCACACTAATGTTTTTGATAGGGCACATTGTGATGGGGCTCCAGATCTGTTGATGGTTCAACCAGTAACAGTCAATACTTTGGCTTTCTGTTGCTTCCCCAGTTTTACAGAGGTAAGTTCGCCACATTTTTCTGGTCCCATGATAAAATGTAGAAAATGTTCTATTTTATCAACACCAAAGCATCCCCATACCGTTACATTTCTTCTACATCCCTTGAAAAAGGCATCAAGCACTCCTTTCATTTTGCTATACAAGGTTCAATTCATAAGCTTTTCAATCGTACAATATCCTTTAAGCTGGCCATACACGGTTCCTAATTAACTGGCCAAATTCTGGTCTTTGGGTGACCTTGCTGGCACCCTCCTATCTGATAAAAATCAAAGAGGTTAGATGGAAAACTGTCAGTTGACTAGTGCCTGCATCCGATCAGACGCAGGCACTGTTCAGATATTCGGCACCACCGGCTGTCATTGCAATAGCCACATCTGTGCTGTTTAGTGCCCGCGGAGGAATCCATTTGATTTTTGTTCAGCCTGTAGGCGTATGTAATATGAAGACAAACTAAGCAATTCATTGAATTTGTATCAAATTAGGTAGGCCCCTGCGTTACATAGTGGTAGATCTAAAGGTGATGTATAATGAGATTGTATAGTCTATGGCAAGGATCCTCAAACTACGGCCCTCCAGCTATTACAGAACTACACATCCCATGAGGCATTGTAAAACTCTGACATTTACAGACATGACTAGGCATGATGGGAATTGTAGTTCCTGAACAACTGGAGGGCTATAGTATGAAGACCCTTGGTCTATGGTCATCTATAGACTGCTCCAACCATCTGTTTCCTAAACTGTAGAATGATGTGCATATTCTCTTGGGAAGTTGTGCATCTGTGCCTTTTGCTTTTTCTATCTTATATCCAGTCTGTTCTCTTCTTTCAAGACATTAGTGGGTACCTTTGTTTCTTGGCATGATAAAGCATTTTGTTTTTAAAAGGAGATGAATACATTTTTTTCAGAATACTTTTTTCTTCAAGGCCATTTTTGAACTTGAAAATTACCTTTTTGAAAGTCTGTTTACAACTGAAGAAAAGAAAAATAGATTTAAGCTGTGTTTTCTTCATCCTAAATCTCAGTGTCTGATCTTCCGCAGCCATCTACATGCATGTATTCCATTTACAGATGAATGGCATTTCTTATGACTGCCTTTCTGATGGTGACCACAATGGACCATTCCAATGGATAGGGACAATGTACTGTTTATCTTTAAAGGAAAGTGGCTGAACATGGATCTTTATGGCAGGATCACTAGATATTATTTGAATTAAAAAAACTGTCAATAGTGGCCCCTACTAGGGCGATGCGCACCTTAATTACCCTTCTATTATTTTCTGCTAGAAAGCTATTAATATTGTTGTGGAAGAAAACCTCTGCCCCTAAGGTTGAATGGTGGCAGGCACTGGTTAGCAAAGCCCTTCCATTGTATAAAGCAGGGATCCTCAAACTACGGCCCTCTAGCTGTTGTGGGACTACACATCCCATGAGGCATTGTAAAACTCTGACAATCAAGATATGACTAGGCATGATGGGAATTGTAGTTCCTGAACAACTGGAGGGCCATAGTTTGAAGACCCCTGGTATAAAGCCACATAGCTGAATAGGGGAGCTCCTCTGAAATTTGATAACGTATGGGGTGGCTGGATTGAGTCCCCACATACGGTCTCAGATTGATTGACATGGGTTTGTTGTGAGATTGCCCTACCTCGAACATGGCCTGAATGGGTTTGTGCCACTGACGTGCTTAGAAGTATAGCTGATTGGTAACCAGTATCCTCTTTGGCTGTTGGTTTGGCGTTGTGGGGGGGCTCGTTACTCCTGTATATTCCTTTTATTTGGGCTGTTTTGTGTAAGGGACAGGTGGACCAACTGTGTTAATTCTATATTTTTTTTTTCCCTCTCTGTAAATGGCTGTGCGAATGGACAGTCTTGTTTTTGTAACATGTAAAACTTAATAAAAAAAGAATTTAAAAAAAAAAAAAACTGTCAATATAAAAAATTAAAAAGGACTTTTGAATTAATTTAACATAGTGATTGGGTTTATATATTTCGTTTATCATTAGGACATTGGAGAAATTGTGAAAATGAGGCTTTGCAGCCTTGCGTGAATAATAAATTATAATTTTAAGCAGTAATAACCATGTGCATCATTAGTTATGGCTTGGCAATATTTTCAAAACATAAAGACATTTCCTTGATTACAAACATTTGAATGCTTGTAATTATACAGTGTATTGAAATGTTTTCATGTATTATACTTGTGCTAAAACAAACAAAAAAAAAAAACAAAAAAAGAAAAAGCAATCTTCATTAACTAACCTTTGTTTTGTGAATAACACAAAACACCATTCAAAATCACTAAGTCCCGGTTCACACTATGGCGACCTGTGAGGCGACCTGGTCGCCTCACAGGTCGCCTCCCATAGGGAAGCTGCGGACCCGTTCTAATAGGAGCGACACAAGTCGCTCCGACTTAGAAAAAGGGTCTGGAGCTTCCTTGGGGCGACCAGGAGGCGACCGCCATAGACTTCAATGTTATAAAGTCCGTGGCGGCCGCTCCGAGGTCGCGGCGCGCTGCTTGCACCGCGACCTCGGAGGTCGCGGTGCAAAGTAGCGTCGCCCGTATGTGAACGGGGCCTTAGGGTGCTTTCACATTGCTTCGTTGTAAAAAAGAATGCATTATAAACACCTATGCATTTTTTTATGCGTTTCCGAGGTGTCTGACTCTCAGCACGTGAAACACGGACCTATGACTCAAAAAATTCACCAAAAATGCAACTACGTTTTTTTACGTGTTTTCTATTCAGGTCGATAGACAGTTACATTTTTGGTGCAGTTTTGAAAAGCGCATCAAAGATGCAGCATGCAGGACCTTTCAAAAACCCACTGACTGTACCCACAGCACAGTGGTGTGAAAAGTCACATAGGATTAAAATGAAAATATTTTTCTTGTTGTTTTCCTTGCGTTTTTAGCAATATAAAAAGGCAGCAAAAAACACATCAGTGTGAAAGCAGCCTTATGATGAGTAGCATAATGTTAGACAGTATAATGTGACTTACTAATCTAGTTGGACCGCATAAAAGCTTTTCATTTCATACATTTTTTTTTTTTTTTTTTGGTTTTTATACTTGTGTTACCTATCATGATCTCTGCTTTTGTTACATGTATTCATTCCATCATTACAACTGGATGAGCATTCATTGATCTGCCTGGATGAATAGAATTAGCAATGACTCTTGATTCCCAGGTAGAACAATTAAATTATGTCACTGCTACTAGACCATGTTTGTATCACAGTTTTAATCAGTACAACCAGCTTGAAACATCTGCTCCAAAGTGGCACCTTTTTAAAAAACGCTTACAGTGAATAATGCTAAAACAGACATTTAATAACGAAGACAGGAACACTGATGCCAGTACTAATCAACCAGATTTCATATTTTTTAGAAAATAGGGACTATTTCATATCATATTAAAAAAAAGGACCCTGATTGATTTTGGCAACAGCTTTTTTTCTCCTGTTTTTTTTTAAAAATTGCCTCCAAAAACAGTCATTTTAAACCCTGATAAACATTATTATAAGGCCCTCGGGCCCTAGAAGCCAGGAATCCGTGTGTCACGTGCCTGGTGGTGGAGCCTGATGTGCAGAGATAGGCTCCTCTTACACCTCTGGCTCAGGAGCCCTGGTAAGGTAACAGGGAGTGCCAGAACACAGAGTGCCTCATAAGTCTTCCTCTGGTTGGCGCTGGCTGCGTCCCAGAGGCAGCAGGGATGGTGGACAAGATGATCACTGGCAGGTAGACTAGACAGAGTCAGGCACAGGTTAGCAGGCACATATACAGTAAGAAAATCCATAAGCAGAGTCAGGCAGTCCAGGTCAGCAACTAGCAGGTAGATCAGATGCAGAGGGCAAGCAGAAGAGTAGTCAGGAGTCAGGTCAGGGTTAGTAACGGTAGGCAGATAATCAGAGGGAGCAGCCAGAAGCAAAAGGCCAGGGGTCTGTGCAGGGGGCATTTAGGCAAGGTCTGGAGCAGGATCAGGTCAGCAGCAGAGGATCAAATGCAAGAATGGGTATTAGATTACACAGGGAACACAGTAGACCAAATGGCAAGGAGCCATTGCAATAGTCCAGTTTAAACAGCCAACCTGGAGCCTGTGGGCACCCGCACATCAGATATGAGCAAGCCCACTGTGATTCTGCCCCTGCACATATGTATGTGCTTTTCCTAACACCGTGTTTTTTTTTTTTTTTAAGGTTAGGTTTTACTTCTGTTCAGAGAATGACCTAGAACAGTACAAGTAGAACCATTTCTGAGCTGGCTCCATGTCATTTCTATAGCTGAGATATAGTACTACAATGCCGGCTCTGCCAAAACTAGATCTAAGGCTAGGTAATGAAAAGTATTTAAAACACTTGCCTTTGCGAGTTACACTTTTGCCAAATTCTGAAAATAGCTAGAAGGGAAATCTTGAATGAGACGAAAAATGCAGTGTGACGCGCAACCAAAAATGACAGGTGATGCTCAAGGCTCCACCAGGTCCTCTTGCATGCCAAGCCACTGGGAGTGCTGGCAAGGACAGAGTTCGCCCCAGTTTCAAAAGTCCAGTAGAGAAAAAGAGTCTTAAAGGTTGCACGTCCCTGTGATTAAGCTTTGGGGGCAGAGCAAAATGTGTTGTGGGCATGGCCTGGTTGGAGCCTGGGTTGAGGCTGTCATACATTTTCATAGAGATTTGCTGTGTTGTGCAACCCTTATGACTCTATTTCTCTGCTGAAAAATGCAGTGTGCAGTGTAATAGCCATTAGTGTCAGTCGCCACAAAATGCCCAGAAATGCTGTTAGTGCATTGGTGACAGTGGGAGCAAAAATAACCCCTAGCATTGGTGTCAGTGGCAGCCATTCTAACCCCCAGTACTGGTGACAGTGGCAGTACTACCAATCCCCCTATATTGGTGGTCAGTGGCAGTGCTGTTAACAACTTCCCGCCTGCCCTATAGGCAAATGATCTGCCTGGATGAATCCTGATCGGGCGTCATATGACAGCAGCAGAATAATGCGCAGAACGGCGATCGGTGATGCGGCGTGTCACTCTCACACACCGCGTCTCCGATCTTGGTAAAGAGCCTACTGACGTAGGCTCTTCACCATGTGACCAGCTGTGTCCAATCACAGCTGGTCACATAGTAAATAGGAAGTGCCGTTGATCAGCTTTCCTCAGTTAGTGCCTGACAGGTACGAGTAGAGGAGAGCTGATCTGCGGCTCTCCTGATGGAGGGGGGTCTGCACTGGTAATCAGAGCATTGATTACCAGTGCAGACCCTTGGGTGTGCCACTAGAACCACCAGGGATGCCCACCCATGACCCCAGGGATACCCACCCATGACCCCAGGGAGGCCCACCTTGGCCACCAGGGATGACAATCAGGGTTCAGGGAGCCCGCCAGTTCCATCCCCATCAGTGCTGCCTGCCAGTGCCCTCCCCATCAGTGCTGCCCACCAGTGCCCATTATTGCCCACCAGTGCTGCCCATCAGTGCCGTTTTTTTTTTTTTTTCAAACGTTTCAGCCTTTTTTTATTTGTGCAGCAAAAAAGAAAAAACCTTGCGGTGATCAGATACCACCAAAAGAAAGCTCTATTTGTGGGGGAAAAAATGACATCAATTTGGTTTAGGTACAGTGTTGCATAACCGCGCAATTGTCATTCAAAATGCTACAGCGCTAAAAGCTATAAATTGGCCTGGGCAGGAAGGGGGAAAAGTGCCTGGTATTGAAGTGGTTAAACTTGACCCCTTGAATTGGTATTCAGTGGTTTTACTTATCTGATTATATGCTCCGCTTCTCCCTGATGACGTCAGGACCATACTATAGTTTAACAGTTCAGTGTTAATCAATCCGCCTGATAGTATCAGCTTTATTTCTGTGCCAGGTGCTGGAATACAGAAAATGCTCTGGCACCCAGCTGCCACTCAGCACGCCTAAATGCCAAGTGTCCTGGTTCCTGCAGGCCAATTCAGGGATTCTGGAAATTGTAATGACAGTGATCTATAGCACTTTTGTGATATGGTTCCAGTCACTGACTGTTTTCCGCATCATGCATGCAATCTCTAACTAATCCTGTACCATTTCCATAGTCTGACAGCCTTCTGTAACATTGCATATACTAAAAATGATGTGTGGCCCATTCTACACAATCGGACTATTCTGTAACCTGCTGCAAAGAAAAAGAAAAAAGTACTGTACTATACATAAAATCAAGAACTCCAACAACTGTTTAAAATGCAGAAACTACAACCCAGACAGATGTTTAAGGATTACTTTTAAGCATAAAGTGATATTTCCATCCAGGTAGAAATTGCATTTCAGAAGAAACATTTATTTACTACCCTGAGAGACAATCTGGTTATCAGGAACATCTTCGATTAACCCAAGGAAATCAATGGTGTCTGTAGTGATCAATATGTCTAATGACTCACTGGCTTCGCTAAAAGCTGAAGACACAAAGTACAAAAGTAGAGAACCTCTTTTATAGTGTGGCAGGGTGGTTGTTTTATTTTCTTTTAGACAAACGCTGTAATTTTCTGTTACGTTATAGAGAGAAGCCTAGATCCACTATCATCTCATCAAATAAGATGCTTTGTAAAGGGTTTTGCTGGAAGCACACTAGCATGCTTCTGCATGAATTGTATTATTGTTCCTCTCGATTTCCTTAAAACTGGCTAGACACTGTTGTTTAGCCCCGCAGGCTTAAAGTGTTACTAAACCCACAACAGTAAAATCAGTCTGTATATGCAGTAAAACATGCTTGTTATACTCACTCTGGAGCCTAAGGGGTTAATACTCCGCATTGTGTAAAAAGGCTGTTTGATCCTGTCTTCTCTGATCCTTCCCTTTTTTTTACTGTCCCCAATCCATCTCCTGATCCTTCCTCTTTTCCACTGTCCCCAATCCATCTCCTGGACCTTCCCTTTTTCCGCTGTCCCCAATTCATCTCCTTATCCTTTCTCTTTTCCACTGTCCCCAATCCATCTCCTGGCCCTTCCTCTTTTCCACTTTCCCCAATCCATCTCCTGATCCTTCCTCTTTTCCACTGTCCCCAAACCATCTCCTGATCCTTCCTCTTTTCCACTGTCCCCAATCCATCTCCTGATCCTTCCTCTTTTCCACTGTCCCCAATCCATCTCCTGATCCTTCCTCTTTTCCACTGTCCCCAATCCATCTCCTGATCCTTCCTCTTTTCCACTGTCCCCAATCCATCTCCTGGACCTTCCCTTTTTCCGCTGTCCCCAATTCATCTCCTGTAAAGACAGAGCCTTTGGAGTCACTCTGCACATGCTCAGTTTGGTGTGTATTGCTGGAGAGGATTTTTTTTCATGGGAAGTTGCATTTGATTAGCAGATGGCCAATCAGCACTAGAGGGTCAGGGGTCCTGCAGCCTCATAGGACAGTCAGAGTAGCAGTTAATATTTACTAAAATAATTTCATTTCCATGATCTGTGAACTGTGGGAGACCAGATATTGTGAATGCAGGATCCTAAAAATCTGAAAATTGCTAAACGGCATGGATGGAGGAAGCTTCTGCTGTCAGCTATTGGATTCTGACAACTGCAGGTGTCTGATTACTTGAACAGATACCGAATCTGATTGGATGCAGCCGCTGTTGGCTGACAATTTTTCATCTGGCTTATTTTCACATAGAGGGATGTTGGGTGGGAGAGCGCTGACAGGGCCACCCATGGCTCAAATTGTGAGCCAGTTCATCAGGAACCAGTTAAAGTTTGCTCCATGCATGGCCAGCTTTTTGTCCGGATCAACAAAATCTAGTAAATTTAAACCACTTCATTCTTTTGTTTTGTCTTGCTCCACAGAAGATTTATTATGAAGATCTGTCACGATTTGACCACGCCCACGGCGACTAGCTAACCGAGACGTGGTTTCGTGACTGGGATTTATAAGGGAATAAGGGGAATTCCTACTGAGTAATTAGACTGACTGTGATACTCTCACAGCCCGCACTGCCTTTGGTCACCACTAGAGGGAGACTCCACTCCAATCCAGCTGGCTGACCACACACAGGCAGATACAAATTTTGGGCAGCACAGTGGTGTAGTGGTTAGCACTTTCACCTAGCAGCAAGAGGGTCACTGGTTCGAATCCCAATCACGACACTACCTGCCTGGAGTTTTCATGTTCTCCCTGTGCCTTCATGGGTTTCCTCCAGGTACTCCGGTTTCCTCCCACACTCCAAAGACATGCTGGTAGGTTAATTGGATCCTGTATAAAAAAAAAATAAAAAATTGGCCCTACTGTGTATGTATGTGAGATAGGGACCTTAGATTGTAAGCTCCTTGAGGGCAGGGACTGATGTGAATGTACAATGTATATGTAAAGCGCTGCGTAAATTGACAGCGCTATACAAGTACCTGAAATAAAAAATAATAAGATGTACAGGCGTGCATAGATAAGACGACACCTTGACTTGGTTTCTCACATATGCAGAGGCAAGAAAAGTAGGCTTTAATGCCCAACTGTCATGCCTATACATTTAAGGTGGCCTGAGGTTATGTGTTGCGATCATAGTCGCTGCACTCTTCCAGAACACTAATTGAGCTTCCCCGGAGCTAGCAGAAAGGGTTAACGATCATGTTACCACCGTGAGAGCCAGTCATAGGGGGTGAAATTATATAGAAGCCGCCCCCCAGGCATTAAAACCACCTTAAAGGGCCACTGGCATTAAGGGGTTAATCATAAGAATAATGTACATCTAGCTGTCGACTACAGTAGCTAAATAGCCAGCAGGAAACAATGATGGGGACAAAAAAAAAAATCTACCTTATATTTAACCACTTAAGCCCCGAAGGATTTTCCTGCTCAAAGACCAGGGCCTATTTTGCGATTCGGCACTGCGTGACTTTAACAGACAATTGCGCGGTCGTGCGACGCTGTACCCAAATTAAATTGATGTCTTTTTTTTCCCACAAACAGAGCTTTCTTTTGGTGCTATTTGGTCACCTGTGAGATTTTTACTTTTTGCGCTATAAACAAAAAAAGAGCGACAATTTTGAAAAAATAACAATATTTTTCACATTTTTTATATGAAATTCCCCAAAAAAAATGTAAAAATCAAAAATTTTTAAACAGTTTAGGCCAATTTGTTTTCTGCTACATATGTTTGGTAAAAAAAAAAATCGCAATAAGCGTATTTTGATTGGTTTGCGCAAAAGTTATTGCGTCTACTAACTACGGGAAAGATTTATGTCATTTTTATTGTTTTGTTTATTTTACTAGTAATGGCGGCGATCTGCAATTTTTTTGCGGGACTGCGACATTGCGGCGGACAGATCGGACCCTTGACTGACATTTTTGACACTTTTGGGCTTACCAGTGACATTACTACAGGAATCAGTGCTATACATATGCACTGTTACTGTAAAAATGACACTGGCAGGGAAGGGGTTAACTTTATTGGTGATCAGTGGGTTTAATGTATCCCTAGGGTCGTGATTCTAACTGTGGGGGGGGCGTGGCTTCTAATGTAACCACAGAGACATACGATCCTACATAGCAGGATCGTATAGTCTCTGCACTTACACCAGGGAGAATGACAGACGGCTGTGTCTACATCAGCCGTCTGCCTTTCTCCCTCTCCAGCGGGAGATCGCGAGTGACCGGCGGACATCGGAGCCGCCGGTCACTCATGCGGGGATGTTAGTGAACGAGTGGGGGTGGGAGCGCGTGCCCCCTAGAGGCTCGTAGGCGAGCGACATAGCCCTACATCGTTTTGCCTGTAGGGGACTGACTGCCGCAGTAAATAGTCGTGCAGCAGTCGGCAAGCGGTTAAAGGGTAGCGCCATTTTCATGGGGGGAAAAATAGCAAATAAAAAATAATATAGCCTATACAATTGCAACTCAAGTCGTGTAACTAAATGTTATTAAAAATTACCTTTCCTTTTCCTATAAAATGCCATGCAATATGGCTACCTAGAGGTGTTCTGTACACTGACTGTGTACTGCTTGTGTGATTGGTCTGCACTAAGATACAAATCAGATTTTTGGCATCTCCTGCAACAAAAATTTAATTTTTGGTGAGATACTCCCAAATTGGAATCTAAAGCTATGCAGACCCTGCTAATTACCTTTTTAGAGCCCTGCAGGTGCAGGAGTTGACTGATAATTATAATACCACTCCCATACAGATTCACTGTACACATAAACACAGACAACCAAACAGCTATTTCTTTAGAATACCAAAAGGTAGCAATTTGTAACAAAGTTTAATAAAAATCATTGTAATGTACATAGATCACCTAGACTGAGAATGGTGTTTTTTCTCAACAAAAGTGGAGTTACTCTTTAAAGTAGGCTGCATCTATTAGATGTTTCATTCATAGGTACTGTATCAGGAGTTCAAAGAACAAATAAATAAAATAATTTACAAATCAAATACAAGTTACTTTAAACAACAATCAATTTTTTTTTCCTATTCTAAATGTTAACACCTAAAACAAAGCAACAGAATGATAACAGCTCTTAAACGGAAGGACACATTTCTAGGACAAATTGTACAATATCCGAAGCCTTATGGAGACCCCTAGTGACCAAATGCCTTCATTACACTTTATGTACACCGCCGTTTAACCCTCTTGGCACCAGAATGAGTCCCAAAATACACCCATAAAGCTTGCGTGTTTATTTCTGGAGCTCCCTAAAGAGATTATTTCTTTTAATAATAATAATAATAATAATACATTTTCCATTCAAAATTTAACCCCAATAGGTCTCTGATTTCCATTTTGAATATCCAAAGTGCCTCTCTGAATATCTAAATTGTGGTGAGGGGGTGTTATGCCAACTCCTTACTGCCTGTTTTAACCCCTAAAAGCCTGCACCACATTTGTGGTGTGGCCCCATCCACTTGAATAGGTTGCATTTGGTGGGCATGTCTATAACCTTATGTTGCTGCCTTTGCAGTTTTAGAGGGTAAGGGTAAAAAAAAAAAAACATTGTTCAGCTGTTTTTTTACTGCTCTCCAACTGCAAGTGTAAACTAAAGCTCCGTACACATGATCAGATTATCGAAAGATCTGTCGTCCGTTTTTTGTGGCATGCTAGTCTGATGTGGAAAGTGAAAAGGTTATTTTCATACGAATTTTCCCGTACGACAGAATTCTACTTCAGAAGTGATGTCATGTGTTGGATTGCTTTGTATGTGTTCTTTCGTCTCTGAGCATGCCTAGTCTTGCTCTTAAGATTGTTTTCCGTCGAAATCTATACTAATCAGACGAAAATCGGACGTTGTATTTCGGATGACAAAAATTATATAGCCTGCACATCAGGATTTTATCAGCCGAAAAGTCGGAGTTGGTTGTCGAAAGCACCATACTAACAATCCGAAAATCGGCAGATCGGTCGTCGGACGAATTTTCCCTACAGATTTTCTTATCGTGTGTACGGGCCTTAAGCCTCATGGTGTCGCAGAAAAACATCCCCCATAATTGTGAACAGTGACTCTTTCTAAGCTTTGTACTAAAACCAAACTGATATCTGCATTATTATGCTCTTGGGCAAAATGTTTTGCTACATTCCACAAATTCACAAGCTTTTAAATAAGAAACTATTTCTTGTATCACAATTTACACTATATATTGCCATTTCCATATATTTGTGTTCAGTAGTGGCAGAACTAACACACTTAGTGACAGTAATATGGTCACAGCATTGGCATAAGTTATCAACACATTTAAATATCTCAACCATGGTAATGCTGTCCCCACTAAACTAGGTGCCAAGGTTTGCTTTCATCACAGCCATTTTACACCATTTGAAAATACACTGTATTACCAAAAGTATTGGCCCACCATTTGCAGCTATAACAGCTTCAACTCTTCAGGAAAGGCCATCCAAAAAGGTTTAGGAATGTCTATGGGAACATTTAACTATTCTTCCAGAAGCGCATTTGTGAGGCCAGGCACTGATGTTGAAGAGAAGGCCTGACCTCAGTCTTCCCGAAGGTGTTCTTTCGGGTTGATGTAAGGACTCTGTGCAGGTCAGTCAAGTTCCTCCACCTCAAATTCGCTCATCCATGTCTTTATGGTCTTTGCTTTGTGCACTGGTCCAAATCATTTGGTGGAATGGAGATTATGGTGTGGGGTAGTTTTTCCAGGCATTGGGCTTGGCCCCTTAGTTCCAGTGAAGGTAACTCTTAGGGTGTCAGCATACCAAGACATTTTGGACAATTTCATGCTCCCAACTTTGTGGGAACAGTTTGGAGATGGCCCCTTCCTATTCCAACATGACTGCGCACCAGTGCACAAAGCAAGGTCTATAAAGACATGGATGAGTGAGTTTGGGGTGGAGGAACTTGACTGGCCTGCACAGAGTCCTGACTTCAACCCCATAGAACACCTTTGGGATTAATTTGAGTGGAGACTGCAAGCCAGCCCTTCTTGTCCAACATCAGTGCCAGAACCTCGCAAATGCGCTTCTGGAAGAATGGTTAAACATTCTCATAGACACACTTCTAAACCTTGTGGACAGCCTTCCCAGAAAAGTTGAAGCTGTTATAGCTGTGAAGGGTGGGTCAAATCAATATTGAACAATAGGCACTAAGACTGGGATGCCATTAAAGTTCATGTGTGTGTGTGTAAAGGCAGACGTCCCAATACTTTTGGTATTATAGTGTACATTAATATACTCTGGATCCCTATGGAGTTCGGGGAAATGTTTTATACCTATAACGCCCATGATGATGTCTGTGTATGATGAAACGCGTTGGATGGAGTCGAGTCGTGCGACATCAGCCATCTTGTCGGTTGGAAACATTCCCATTAATATATGGATAAACTTGCGATTTTATCTGCACTGTGAGTACTTTGGCGTTTTTTAAATACATTTTATTATCAGTAATACTGCGCAATGAAGTGTCTTCTTGCCTGTTACCACATCTTGTACGATTTGAGACCATGTCCTTGGAGTGTGGCAGAGTCAGAGGAATACAGCTATTAGGAGGTCTTATGGGTGGGGAAAGTTAGAGTTGATTACTGCAAAGCGTTTTTGACTGCTTTTGGTTAAGGGGTCCACCTTTAGGGGTAAGTGGCAGTGTTTATCTCCGCTACTAGTGACGGATCTTTGTCAGCACCCTCCGTGTGGAATTGTATTCACTGGATCCTTATGTTTGAACTTACCATTTCTCATCGATATGGACTTTTTTCATACTTAATACTTAAGTGCTGCATTTATATTTTATACCTATAATTCTATTTAATCAAATTCTAAACTACAAAGGGTGGAAATGTTTGTAGAACCAAACTCTTTCCCTGGCTTTTATTTCTACCATACGCCTTACTAATGGGATTTTTGTTGATTATTAAGGGCTGAGTTATATGTTATTTTTTACTAATCACAGGGTATAACCTCTATTCTAAAATTACAATTTCAAGTGAGAGCCTGCAATTTAAAATCAAATGTTTTATTAAAATTTCTTCTAAGAGTGAGATACTGTACAACCAGTATTCTCCTAATTATTAGTTCTTTTGTGTCATGAAGTGGTATGCAGAAGGCTGTTTCTCAGCTGTTTTATTTCTGTACAATGTTGTCTCCACACTCTGGGAAACATCATGCCTGTTCTGCCTCCAGCAGGATATCTATTAGTTGTTTACCTGCAATATCGGATTTGACCACAAGATGGAGCCAGTGGTAAATTTACAGTTATGCATAAACTAGAAAACTGTTCACCTTTATTAAACTTCCCATTATTCTTCAGTTCAAGAAAAGGAAGCAGATGCAGCATGTGAGTTCAGAATCCATTTTAGGGACAGAGAGAAGGAACCTCCTACTAGAGCACATGTTAACTGAAACTTGTATTATTTTGTTCCCTTAATCGCAGCAATGCTGTTATGAACCTTACTGCCATCCATTGCTTTATTGTGCTGTATTTCTATGTGTTTCACATACTGATTATGTGTAATTTGTCTGCTTTCTTTCCATAGTTTCTCCTACCCTGTTTCGTTAATAAAGCTTCAAAATGACACTCAGCCTGGCTTTTTGCAAAAAAGGTTTAGCTGTATGTCAAACTACACACGGAAACGTGTAGCTGGGACAGAACAATGTCCACAGAAGGTTACATACAAATATGATGACAGAGTTATTTGTACATCCCGTGAAATGCAAATTAATTTCAGTATTATTTAACCACTTAAGCCCCAGCCCTATTTCGGACACTTTTTGTTTACAAGTTAAAACCAGTATTTTTTCATAGAAAACTACTTAGAACCCCCAAAAATTATATATATTATTTTAGCAAAGACTCTGGAGAATAAAATGTCGGTCATTGCAAAATTTTTTGTCACGCGGTATTTGCGCAGCGGTCTTTAAAACGCCATTTTTTTGGAAAAAATTTGAAAAATCACATTTCACTGCATTTAAAAAATACTAAACAGTAAAGTTAGCCCATTTTTTTGTATATTGTGAAAGATGAGGTCACGCCGAGTAAATAGATACCCAACATGTTACGGTTTAAAATTGCACCCCCCTGTGGGATGGCGACAAACTACGGTCAATAGAGATCTCAATCGGCGACGCTTTAAATTTATTTAACGGTTACCAGTTTAGAGTAGAGTGTAGCTCTTTTTTTTTAATTATTGCCCACACTCTGGCGATCACGGCGATACCTCACATGTGTGGTTTGAACAGCGGTTTCATTCGCGGCTCGACTTGCGTACACGTTTTTTTTGTGCCCGAGCTAACGGTGACGGGGGCGGCTAAATTTTTTTTTTTTCCTATTTCTTTTTTCTTTTTTTTTTAACTTTATTACAGGTTTTTTAAAAAAAAAAAAAAATCTGATCACTTTTATTGCTGTCACAAGCAATGTAAACATCCCTTATGACACCAATATGTAGTGACAGGTACACTTTATGGAGGGATCGAGGGTCTAAAAGACCCTAGACCCCTCCGCTACACTTCCATGTATGCAAAACGCCGAAAACTGCGTTTTTGCATACAGCCGTTTTTTAAATTTGCCGCCTTTTGCAGCACAGTAACCCGGAAGTGACGTCATGGACGCTGCCTCCGGGTTATGTCATCGGAAACCCGATCGATGCCATTTCCGGCATTCATCGGGACTCCATCCAGCCGGTGGGATGGGAGCCCCGAGCAAAGCCGCGGAAGGCGGCGGGAGGGGGGGGACGTCCCCTCCCGCTCACCCGGGTAACGATCGAGCGGCTCCCGAGCCGCATCGGTCGTTGCCGACGGAAAGCCGACCGTCGGCTTTAAACCACGGTACCGGGATGATGCCTCTAGCTAGAGGCATCATCCCGGTATAACCTCGCAAAGTCTGCCGACGTATGGGTACGTCAGTATGCGGTAAGTGGTTAAAGGATAAGTCCACCCTAACACTAAAATCTCTACATCTACAGACATCCATGATATAAGACTAGCCTGTCTAACCCTGTAAAGACGAAATCAGTATACATACCTTTTTTTAAGGCAATCTGGTCCCACGCTGAGTTGTCAGCCATGGCTTCCCTGAGTAGGCGGGTGCAGAGGAGGCAGCCAACAAAGGAAGCCCCATAGTAACTCTATGGGTGACATCACTTCCCATTGATTTCATAGCCGTTGTCAGGTGTGTACTCTGCCGAGCTTCCGTCGGTCGAGACCGGACCAGATCGGCTTCAAAAAAGCGATAGAGATTTCTTCTTCACAGGGTTAGATAGGTTCGTTTTAGATCATAAATGCCTGTAGATGTAGAAATCTCAGTGTTAGTGTGTACTTCCCCATTAAGGTATAACTAAAGGCAAAATCTTTTTCTTTTCTAGTTTTGGACAGAATGGGAAGGACTTAGAACACCTATTATTGAAAGTAAAAGAAAATTACAAATTTTGTGGTGACCCTAGTAAAGAAATATTCAATTGGGGACACTACTTCTGGCGACCTGGGGGGCACCAATGGAATCTGTTCACTTTCAGGGGTTTCCTCTCACTTCCTGTTTTGGCTCTGGAACAAGAAGTGAAAGTAAATCTCCCTGCTGGGACACAGATGGCAAAAAAAAAAAATCTGACGGGTTATAACCCTTCGTTACTTTATCCAAAAAAAAAAAAAAAAAAATTTGATTTTACTACTTTAAATATTCGAAAAGGTATTCATCACCAATTAAAATAACCCCTAACTATAACAAAATCATTAAAATTGTGAAATAAATATTTAATTTGTGCTCTTATGGATTGTTGCCAAAAATAAAGTGATGTTCCAGAAACCCTTGTGCAAATGACCAAAAGAAGGTGAAAAAGGAGCATGGAATTTCCAAAATCTGACTACTTTCATTCCCTAGCCTTATAAATGCAGCTAAACTATGTATACCTTCTCACTGGTGTCATCAAGTCTGGTCCTGCTGGATACACTTCAAAACGACAAGCGATTACACCAAATTCCTGAATTAATTTAAATTCATCAACTTAACCCTTTACTTAAGAGGTGATAGAGGGCAGGTGACCCTACAACTGCCCACCCTTGCCCTTTCCCTTACCCCATCCCTGACTTTCCTAGACACACTATCGCTCTCATAGCTTCCAAATACAGATTTTATCCACCTGTACCCCACCACCACCACAACCACCACCATCTCCTACTTCCCTGCTTTACTATTCTATATGACTCACTATCCTTTCCTACTTCTTCATACAATCCTTTATTCTCCATACCTCTTACGCAACTTGACACTAACAGATTCCTAAATCACACTTACGCCTTAGGTAAAACACAAGCATCACTAGTTTTTCCTTCCACAATCCATTTAATGATACCCCAACACCAGATCTTTACTTATCCTTTTTTTTTTTTTTCGATAGAAAAGGAAAATGCATCAGTCATCTGCCAGTTGCGGACACCTCTTGCCTACTTACACCCTCTATAGTTGTTAGTTGTTCCCCATGTTGTATCCAAATCTGTAAAACAATGCTTGATAGGAAACAGATAAATAAGAAGAGCTCTCATTTCATAGCAAACATTTCAGAATTAAAACAATCTACACTTGGAGGTGATGATTGGCGGTGCCCCCCCACGGACACAGTTAGATCCCAAGAGGGGTGTCTGGATAAACAGGGGGTGCTGCCAGATCTCCTGGCCTATTGTGTAATTATCGAAAACCATTGTTTTGATAATCGTGTCATGTTTCCCTTTTTTTTACATTGTCTGCATTAGCCATGCTAAGCCATATCCCTATGTATCTACTGCGTTACCAATAGAATTTAAATTAAGTCTTGTTACATTGTTTGCATATTTCCCTCTTTGAAAACCTTTAATAAAATCATTGATATTAAAAAAAACAACACCTACATACCTTTTCTCATTAGCAGTATATAGCAGTCCTATGACTTCTATCAGTGTTTGGTTAAAGCTTGTAGGAGGAGTTTTCATTCTGCTCTGACTGTCCTATGAGGCTGCATGACCCCTGACTTTCTGTCTGGACAGTGCTGATTGGCCCTGTGCTGATCACATGCACCCTCCCAAGGAAAAAAAACTATCTAGCTATACTGTACAACCTAAATATAATATACAAATAATTATCAGCGCAAACCAACTAGTGATAAAACCAGAAATAATAATATATCAACCCAAAACTGCAAATAATTGGGAATACAAGTGCCAGTCTATGTGCAAAATACAATACAATTTTCCGGCAGCAAACACAAAATTGTGTAACACCTCACAAATAATGAAAATAAATAGCTTGAAGAGTGCTGCGCCAGAAATACTTAAATCAATATATTAAATACAGGTGATAATAATGGTGCAATTAAATATCAGATATGCCGTGAATAAAGTCCATAAGTGTCTAATATTAAAGTAGGAAAAAGGAGCTCCACTAGGGTGGTGAAGAGATCCTACAAAAAAATTCCCACAAACACCGCTGTGCATATATCCCGCCACCGGTTAGATTGGTCTCTCACCTCAGCCACAGACAGAGATGTATAGTAACTAAGTAGAACTACTTCACTACTGTACTTAAGTACCGAAAGGCGGTATCTGTACTTTCCTAGAGTAGAATTTTTTTCTCCTACTTTTACTTCACTACATTTTTTCGATGATTTCAATACTTCTACTCCAATTTTTTTTTGTGCTGCATAGTTACTCGTTACTATTATAAAAATTACCATTGCCAGAACAGTAGATGTCAGGTTTCATGAAGCTCAAAACATGTGTATTATCAGCGCATACGAAAATAAATTATACTGTATGTATGAATAAAAGCTGCATTTGAAATAATAAAAAACAATATGATGTTCAAACTTTTGACTTCTTTCTTTAATAACTACATAACACAGTACTTGTACTTTTACTTTCAGTACTTGAGTAGCAAAATGTTTTAAAAAACTACTTGCAATACTTAAGTACAAAAAATGAATACTTTAGTACTTCTACTCAAGTCACTTTTTGATCGAGTACTTCCACTTCTACTCAAGTCACTTTTTGATCGAGCACTTGTACTTTTACTCAAGTATGGGTTTCGAGTACTTTATACAACTCTGGCCACAGACCCATAAAGTGTCAAAGATCGCATATATCAGCTGTAGCAACCAGGAGACTTCCTTTCCTAGCTCTCTAGGTCAGCCCAACATAGATTGATCACGGTGGGGATAAATGAACTCTGATCAAACTCAAAATGGCACCTAATGGCATATGAAAGAAAGGGACAGATATAGTGCTCTCCGTCTGATACCAATGTTTTATTAAGGTATTGAGAATGGTACTCACATTCAGCGGCACTCGGCGGTGCACGCTCGTAATGCAGACCTGCTGGACTGTATGCTCAGATAAGGTCTGGTATGGATTTTAGGGGGAACCCCACGCCATTTTTTTTTTTGGTGTGGGGTTCCCCTCAAATTCTATACCAGACCTGAAGGGCCTGGTATGGATTGGGACCCCACGCTGTTTTTTTCCAAATTTTTCAATGCTGGCATTCTTTTGTTTACATTTCAGCTGGTAGTAAGGAAGCCCACTGACAATGGATTTCCGGTCCACACCTTAACCACTTAAGCCCCGGAGGATTTGGCTGCTCAAAGACCAGGTCCTATTTTGCGATTCGGCACTTCGTGAATTTAACGGACAATTGCGCGGTCATGCGACGCTGTACCCAAATGAAATTGATGTTCTTTTTTTACCACAAACAGAGCTTTCTTTTAGTGGTATTTGATCACCTGTGAGATTTTTACTTTTTGCGCTATAAACAAAAAAAGAGCGACAATTTTGAAAAAATAACAATATTTTTCACATTTTTTATATGAAATTCTCAAAAAAAATGTAAAAATCTAAATTTTTTAACATTTTAGGCCAATTTGTTTTCTGCTACATATTTTTGGTTTGATTGGTTTGCGCAAAAGTTATTGCATTTACTAACTATGGGAAAGATTTATGTCATTTTTATCGTTTTTTTTTTTTAACTAGTAATGGCGGCGATCTGCAATTTTTTTTGCGGGACTGCGACTTTGCGGTGGACAGATCGGACCCCTGTCTGACATTTTTGACACTTTTGGGGGTACCAGTGACATTACTACAGTAATCAGTGCTATAAATATGCACTGTTACTGTAAAAATGACACTGGCAGAGAAGGGGTTAACTTTATTAGTGATCAAGGGGTTAAGTGTGTCCCTAGGGGCGTGATTCTAACTGTCAAGGGGCGTGGCTTGGGATGTAACCACAGAAACATATGATCCTACATAGCAGGATCGTGTAGTCTCTGCAGTTACACCAGGGAGAATGACAGGCGGCTTTGTTTACATTAGCCGCCTGCCTTTCTCCCTCTCCATCGGGAGATCGTGAGTAACCGGCGGACATCGGAGCCACCGGTCACTCGCGCATTGATTTTAGGTGAACAAGCGGGGTCTTGCGCTCGCCCCCTAGAGGCTTGTGGGTGAGTGACGTACCGGTACTTCACTTTGCCCAGGAGGGGCTGACTGCCGCAGTATATGTACTTGCGGCGGTCGGCAAGTGGTTAACAACCAGCTATTTTTTACACAGAATTCAAATGGGTCAATTTTCGACCAATCCGAACTAGCTGGCTGTACATTCCCCACCTTTTTAGGATCCCCGCTAAACACGTGCAATTTGTTTCAGTCTGAATATGAATTTGAATAAATTTTTGGTTATTCATAGATTCAGGTGAATCTCTGAATAAAATAGTAACAAGTTTTGTTGAAATTTTGTTTAACCACTTGAGTTCCGGAAGCACGTGGGGGACATAGAAACTACTACAACACTCCTACTACAAAAGTACCATTTTGAGATGAAATTAAATTTCATCAAAATAGACCAGCATGCTGCATCATTTTTTCACTTTGATTTTCGGGGGGTGTCTTTGAGTTCAGCCCTGTGTAGGTTAAAGAGGTTGTAAACCTCAGAAAAAAAAAAGTAAAAAAAGAAAAACCTGAAAGACAAAGGCATAATGAGCTAGTATACATCGCATACTAGTTCATTATGAAATACTTACCTTAGAATGAAGCCCCCGCAGTGCCGCCAGCTCACCGTAACACTGCAGACATTTTCAGCCATCCTTTTTCCTTGTTCGTTTCCTCCAGCCATCTGATTGGCCGGAGGCGCGATTACATGACTCCTGCGCATGCACGCGGGAGTCACCGTTCACGGCACAGGGCTCTGAAGGAACGGTACGGGTGGCCATTCCTTCAGAACGCAATCGCCGATGGCGTCATTGTCTGCATGCGGTGCAAGTTTAGGAGATATTTACAGTACCTATAGGTAAGCCTTATTATAGGCTTACCTATAGGCCAAAGTCATAAAGGGGGGTTTACAACCTCTTTAATCATTTTCATTTTTATTAAATGATGTGGCATCCTTACACATTACCCAGTCCCCATCAGTATTGATATCCAGTGTGATATTTTTCCCTATTGAGATCTAATGTGTTTTCAAAGTGTTCCTTTAACTACTTCCGGCCCGCGCTATAGCCGAAAGACAGCTACAGCGCGGGCTCTAATTTCCGGGAGGCCGTCTTTAAACGGCCTCCCAGTGACAGGCTCCCCGCGCGCTCCCGCGAGCGCGCATCGGGGAAAATCTGTGTCGGCCGTGTCCCTTGGACACAGCCAAACACAGATCGTGGTAAATGGCCAATCACAGCGGCCATTTACCACGTGATCGGACCATGCAATGAGAGATGATCTCATATGTAAACATATGAGATCATCTCTCATCGCCAGCTCTCCTTCCTCACACAGAGACTGCAGTGTGAGGAAGGAGCAGAGCCGATCAGCACTTAGGGGACAAAGAAAAATAATCAGGGCACTGATCACCAGTGCCCTGATTACAAAAGAGGTAAATAAAATAACACAAGTGCCCACCATCAGTGCCCGCCATCAGTGCCCCCCATCAGTGCCCACAATCAGTGCCCATAGTGCTTCCAGTCAGTGCCCATCAGTGCCTGCTCATCTAGGCACTGATGGGCACTGACTAGCAGCACTATGGGCACTGAGTGTGGGCACTGATGGTGCTGCCCATCAGTGCTCATCAGTGCTGCCCGTCAGTGTCCAGCAGTGCTGCCTCTCAGTGCCCGTCTGTGCCGCCTCTCAGTGCCCAGCAGTGCCACCTCTGTGCCCAGCAGTGCCACCTCTCAGTGCTCATCAGTGCCGCCTATTAGTGCCACCTATCAGTGCTCATCAGTACGGCATATTAGTACCTCCTCATCAGTGTCACCTCATCAGTGCCCATAAGTGCCACCTCATCAGTGCCCATAAGTGCCACCTAATCAGTGCCCATCAGTGCAGCCTATCAGTGCCCATTAGTGCCGCCTCATCAGCGCACATCAGTGAAGGAGAAAAATTTATTTATTTTCAAAATTTACTCGCAGAAAATAAGAAAAACTTTTTTTTTTTTTCAAAATTTTCTGTTTTTTTCTTTTTTTTTGTAAGAAATAAAAAACCCAGAGATGATTAAATACCACCAAAAGAAAGCTCTATTTGTGTGAAAAAAATTATAAAAATTTCATATGGGTATAGTGTAGCATGACCGCGCAATTGTCATTCAAAGCGTGAGAGCGCTGAAAGCTGAAAATTGGCCTGGGCAGGAAGGGGGTGAAAGTGCCCGGTAGGCAAGTGGTTAATTTTTTTGAGCAGTGTATAACACACACACCTCTTTTTTTTAAATTTACATTACATGTTATTTTTCTTTGTTGCATCATGATCTCCTAATGTGTCTTAAATTGTTACTAAACTCAGGACCCTGCATTAACTATATTGAGTCTCCCACAGTACCCAGAACATGGACTTGCAATTATTTTAGTAAATCTAAACTGCTAAATTCTTTTTCTCATCAGCAGTATATAGCAGTCTTGTGACTTCTATCAGTGTTTGGCCAAGCACTGGTTAAAGCTTGGAGGGGTTTTCATTCTCCTCTGACTTTCCTTTGAAGCTGCATGACCCCTGACCCTCTGTCTGGACTGTGCTAATTGGCCCTGTGCTGATCATATGCACCCTCCAAAAAAAAAAAAAAACACCCCTCTAGAAATACACATTAAACAGAGCATGTGCAGTGTGTCTCTAAGGCTCTGTTCTATCAGGAGATGCATTGGGGACAGTAAAGGAAGGGGAGGATCATAGGGGCCAGTGGTGGATAGGCAGAAAGAGGTGATATGCTGGAACCACAAGAAACCTTCAGGCCTGAAGTACCTGGTATCCCATCCAGCTCAAAGACATGCTTTTGTCAAGAGATCAGGAGCGTGGTAAGTGAGCTTTACGGTTCTGCCCCACGTGACTGGCACACCATGCATGCGGATTGCATACAGATGCATAAATCTGCAAGAGCGCTGGTTGCTACTCATGGCTGATGGGTGAACCTTGTGTGTTTAGCGGGTCCCATGGAATGAGTATTAAAAGGAAACAGAAGAGAGCCTCTAAGTGTAATATTTATTAAGCACATAAAGCAATCAGCCACATTTACACTCACATGGAAGTAAAGATTAAAAGGCTCATCTGTAGGCGACAGTCAGATCGAATGATTTCCGACAGGGAAATCGCCAAAAAATCTGAGTCGCTCCCGGCATAGCTGGATGGATGGCGACTTGGAGCGCAACGCCAATAGGCGTGTGACCTCATCAGAGGGAAGGAAAAAAATACAACGCGTTTCAGAGCATGAGCGAGGCTCCTACGGACCATGTGCACTCCTTTCTCAAGTGCTTTCTCTGATAAAGTGATGCCTCAAGTGAATCCCTTTAGAAAGGATCGTGCATGCTCTGTACGAGCTTTGCGCATGCTCTGAAACACGTTGTGGTTTTTACTTCCCTCTGGTGACTTCAAACGCTTATTAACGTTGCGCTCCAAGCTGCCATCCATCCAGCTATACCCGGAATGACTCGGACTTGCCGGCGATTTCCCTGTCACACCGTGGTTTCCACCATCCCGGATCGGAGGTGCTGAAGAATCATTCCATCTGACTGTCACCTACAGATGAGCCTTTTAATCTTTACTTCCATGTGAGTGTACATTTGGCTGATTGCTTTATATGCTTATTAACCTGTTGCCGACCGCCGCACGACTATATACGGCGTCGGTCAGCCCCAGCCAGGCAAAGTGACGTATATATACGTCACTAGCCTGTCACTTCCTTGTGAGCCAATAGCGGGCGGAGGCGGGCGCCCGCCCCGGCTCGTTCCCTAGGAAGTCAGTGCGTGTGACCGGTGGACCCGATGTCCGCCGGTCACTCGCGATCGTCCTCTGTGAAGGGAGAAAGGCAGGCGGCTGATGTAAACAAGCCGCCTGTCATTCTCCCCTGTGTAGGAATGGTGATCATACGGTTCTACTATGTAGGACCGTTGATCATTGCTCCTACACTAGTAGCCATGTCCAATCACAGTAAAAAGCATGCCCCTAGGGACACACTTAACCCCTCCTTCCCCAATAAAGTTAACCCCTTCCCTGCCAGTGTCATTTTGCAGTAACAGTGCATATGTATAGCAATGATTACTGCAGTAATGTCACTGGTTACCCCAAAAGTGTCAAAAATGTCAGTCAAGGGTCCGATCTGTCCGCCGCAATGTTGCAGTCCCGCAAAAAAAAAATCGCAGATCGCCGCCATTACGCATTAAAAAAAAAACACCAAAAATGACAGAAATCTTTCCCTTAGTTAGTAAACGCAATAACTTTTGCGCAAACCAATCAAAATACGCTTTTTTGCAATTTTTTTTTACCAAACATATGTAGCAGAAAACAAATTAGCCAAAAAGTTTTGATTTTTACATTTTTTTTGGGCAAAATTTCATATAAAAAAATGTGAAAAATATTGTTATTTTTGCAAAATTTACGCTCTTTTTTTGTTTATAGCGCAAAAAGTAAAAATCGCACAGGTGATCAAATACCACCAAAAGAAAGCTCTGTTTGTGGGAAAAAAAGGACGTCAAATTCGTTTAGGTACAGCGTCGCACGATCGTGCAATTGTCCATTAAAATCACGCAGTGCCGAATCGCAAAAAAAGCCCTGGTCAGGAAGGGGGTAAAACCTTCCGGGGCTTAAGTGGTTAAATATTACACTTAGAGGCAATCTTCTGTTTCCTTTTATGTCATATTCCAGAGCCGGCTTCACTCCAGAGAGCCTTGCCCTTAGTGCTTGGTTTTTACCTCATGCCTGCTAACTGATAGGTGTTTCCTTCACTCCATGGACTTTTAGATGGACTTATTGGACTTTTCTCTGTTATGCTTTTAACATTTATCTTGTGCGCTAGCATTTTACCTTTTATGGAAAGAGTAGTGACCACTTTTGGCGTGAACGGGTGGCCCCGCCCACATAGAGAACTGGGCAGGGCTAATAACACAAAATTATAGAAAAGCATCAGAAGAAAAAAAAAAGTTACAAATTCCATGAATTTCTGGCAGAGCAACGGGTATTTGTGTTAGCTTATCAAATAGATATAGCAAAACAGAATAAAAAAGGGAGCAAGTATGTTATTGTTGGGATTTACAAATCTCTAAGAAGCACTGATGCAAATGGGGAAAATGTATTTTATCATGACAGGGGTGTATTTTTTACACTTTTTTTTTTTTTTTTTTTTTAAAAATACAAGAAATAAAGAATAAACTCAGAAACATATTGTATTAAACATCCAATTCCCTGTTCCATAATGTCAGTCTCAACAGCCCATGATAAATAAACTGATGGACCATTGCTAATTAAACATTCCACACACCAGGAAACATGTCTTCTTTCAGCAAAGAAAGAGCAAACAAGCCATTTCAGGAACACTAGAAGGTCTAAAAAATAATAATTTAAAAAAGAGTGTTAAATAAAACAAGATGCCTGACTCCGACTGGTAATTTGTCTTTCTTGAAGTGTATGAACTCCAAGGCAAATGCCCACCAACCAAGAGAGGTTTGAAATATGCATTTGTTGCTGAAGTCAGTCACAGCGCTCTCAGCAGGGTATACAATTAGCATAATTGTAAGTAATAAAATGAAAATTGAATTCAGATTAAGAAAAAAATGTTAAAGCTACTTACCACAAAACATTTCCGTGAAATCAATAAACTTTTGAAGCTCAGAGCAATCCCCAACAGTAAGTGACGTTTTCCAATCAAGGGTACGTTCCTTCCCCGTTTTCAGACAAATTAACTATTTTTAAGCATTAATATTTTACTAGTTACTACGGCTGTATAGTGATTTTTTTCATATTTTCTACGTACAGGACAGTGTAGGCATTTATAAATGCAACTGGTTTTTGTGCCCTAAACACAGCATTTTTTAATAGGTTCCCTGCCACAGCCCATATCAGCCAAGGTGAAATTATTTACATATACAAATTCTGCTAAATTAACAATAGTTTTATTCAATCGTTGGCCAGATATTGACCTCCCAAGCATTTTATTAAGTACAAGGCTCCTGTTTACGTTTTTTCATATATTGAGGCTCATTGTGTTAAATTGGAGGTAAAGTTGATGTGTAATCAGTTGACTGACAGGCAGGGTATTTATGACAGAAGAGACCCTTTTGGTCTCTTCTGTCATAAATGCATCCTTCTGACTGTCAGCTGTCTTGTTCACTGAGCCGCGCATGCACAGCTCGGCAAACATTTACAGCCCTGATCGGCCCAGATCCGTGCCGCGGTGGTGTGACTCCCGTGCACATGCGCGGGAGTGGCGTCATTGCAGCCTAGCCTATCAAGTGGCCGAAGGCATGAACCCTGGAAGGAAGACTGGGCGAAAATGGAAGCACCAGGGGCCTGCCGCCTCTGCACTGGAGGACATCAGATTACAGGTAAGTCTGCCATAATGTACTAATATGCTGTACATACTAGTATATTATGGCATAACCCACCTGGGGGGCCATAAAAAAATATCTGCCATTTTTTTTAATGCAGTGCACCACAACACAGAGTATTCACCTCTCTGAATTGTGGTATGTTATAGCACACAACAATAAATGACAACACACACACACAGAATGCATTTTGTTTTTCGAATTGTAATAATGTGTAAAAGATGTGAGTTTTCAATGCACACAGGGATGTATGAATGGGCTCTAATAATCATGACTATGTGCATAAGGCTCTGTTCACACTTGTGCGACTTTGGATACATCAAGTTGCATGATAAGTCACAGCTCATTGTTTTCAATGGCACTTGCTTGTATCTATGCAACTTAAAGTTGAAGGGATTTTGAAAAGGTTTTTGCACTATTTTGATTCGACTTTAATGCAACTTGAGTGCCAGAAAATGTAAAGTTGCATCAAAATTGCATTTCAAAGTTGCACTGGAAATCAAGCAACTTTGGAGTTGCACAAGTGTGAATGGAGCCTTTAATTGGAATTAACTACTTGCCGCACGTAGGACATCCTCGGGTTTCAGTAGTTATTCCGGTAAGGATCTTTTCAGCTGGTGATTCTCTTGCAATGAGAAGTGATTTGAGTGGCTAATTAGCCACTCAATCACTTCTGCAGGTGGTAGAATGGGGTCCCACCCTCCTCCCACCACTGCCGTCTTTCCCAGGCTTTACCATCCCCATCATGGAGCCTGGGATCAATGTGGCCTGTGGCCTGTGGCATTGCTGCACTGAATAGAGAGAGAGGAACTGACATTGTTCCTCTCTCTCTCTCTCTGTAACCCCGGAAACTGGGAGTTACCCATGTTCATCATTTCCGGTTCTGCCTCTTTATTTACTTGGCCACTAGCGGCCAGGAAAGCAGCCAACAGACCGATCTGTGTCTGATTGACTAGATGGGAAATTTTGGGTCTAATAGACCCCAGATCTCTCCATAAAGAAGGGCCTGTCATGGCCCATGCTGTCACAAGAGATGTTGTTCATCCGTTGTAATGGAAATAACGTTAAAAAAGAACTACAGTCTGCTCACATAATTTGTAAACTTCTTTGCAATTCAGAAGCTTCCCTCCAACCACTTTGCATATTATTTTATATATACTGCGATTCTGTACTTACCAAATATGCTGCAGAATCCTCCCTCCACCAAGTCTGGCTGTAGCCATTTTAACTGTGGGCAGCTGAAGCTGCTGCCTGTTCACTTCCTGGATTTACACAGACACATACACACACACATATATATATATATATATATTAGCGGTGTTGAAAATAATCGTTGCATTGATGCATTGCGATGCGGCCACCCACGATTCTGCATCGATGCTGAGGACCGGCAACATCGATGTGTGGATGACTTCATCCCGGCAGTGATTCACACATTTTGATATAGCTGCTGCGAGTATTATATTGTATACTAGTATGCGATTCCACACATAGTCGCGCTGATACTTTCACCTTTTTGAAAACCATTGGGCAGTGGGCTGGGCATGGGCATTGGGCAGTAATCGTGATGCATCGCAGGAATCGAATCGTATCGAATTGTGACCCTAATAATCGTAATCGAATTAAATCGTGAGGTAAGTGAAGATGTGCAGCCCTAATATATATATATATATATATATATATATACATACATACATACAGTGCCTTGCGAAAGTATTCGGCCCCCTTGAACTTTGCGACCTTTTGCCACATTTCAGGCTTCAAACATAAAGATATAAAACTGTAATTTTTTGTGAAGAATCAACAACAAGTGGGACACGATCATGAAGTGGAACGAAATTTATTGGATAATTCAAACTGTGTTAACAAATAAAAAACTGAAAAATTGGGCGTGCAAAATGATTCAGCCCCTTTACTTTCAGTGCAGCAAACTCTCTCCAGAAGTTCAGTGAGGATCTCTGAATGATCCAATGTTGACCTAAATGACTAATGATGATAAATATAATCCACCTGTGTGTAATCAAGTCTCTGTATAAATGCACCTGCACTGTGATAGTCTCAGAGGTCCGTTTAAAGCGCAGAGAGCATCATGAAGAACAAGGAACACACCAGGCAGGTCCGAGATACTGTTGTGGAGAAGTTTAAAGCCGAATTTGGATACAAAAAGATTTCCCAAGCTTTAAACATCCCAAGGAGCACTGTGCAAGCGATAATATTGAAATTGAAGGAGTTATCAGACCACTGCAAATATAGGAAGACCTGGCCGTCCCTCTAAACTTTCAGCTCATACAAGGAGAAGACTGATCAGAGATGCAGCCAAGAGGCCCATGATCACTCTGGATGAACTGCAGAGATCTACAGCTGAGGTGGGAGACTCTGTCCATAGGACAACAATCAGTCGTATACTGCACAAATCTGGCCTTTATGGAAGAGTGGCAAGAAGAAAGCCATTTCTTAAAGATATCCATAAAAAGTGTCATTTAAAGATTGCCACAAGCCACCTGGGAGACACACCAAACATGTGGAAGAAGGTGCTCTGGTCAGATGAAACCAAAATCGAACTTTTTGGCAACAATGCAAAACGTTATGTTTGGCGTAAAAGCAACACAGCTCATCACCCTGAACACACCATCCCCACTGTCAAACATGGTGGTGGGAGCATCATGGTTTGGCCCTGCTTTTCTTCAGCAGGGACAGGGAAGATGGTTAAAATTGATGGGAAGATGGATGGGGCCAAATACAGGACCATTCTGGAAGAAAACCTGATGGAGTCTGCAAAAGACCGGAGACTGGGACGGAGATTTGTCTTCCAACAAGAAAATGATCCAAAACATGAAGCAAAATCTACAATGGAATGGTTCACAAATAAACATATCCAGGTGTTAGAATGGCCAAGTCAAAGTCCAGACCTGAATCCAATTGAGAATCTGTGGAAAGAACTGAAAACTGCTGTTCACAAACACTCTCCATCCAACCTCACTGAGCTCGAGCTGTTGTGCAAGGAGGAATGGGCAAAAATTTCAGTCTCTCGATGTGCAAAACTGATAGAGACATACCCCAAGCAACTTACAGCTGTAATCGCAGCAAAAGGCGGCGCTACAAAGTATTAACTTAAGGGGTTGAATAATTTTGCACGCCCAATTTTTCCATTTTTTTATTTGTTAAAAAAGTTTGAAATATCCAATACATTGTTTCACTTCATGATTGTGTCCCACTTGTTGATTCTTCACAAAAAAATTACAGTTTTATATCTTTATGTTTGAAGCCTGAAATGTGGCAGAAGGTCGAAAAGTTCAAGGGGGCTGAATACTTTCGCAAAGCACTGTATATTACCTGTGTATAGTGTGCAATGGGACAGGGGGTAGGAGTTAACTTTGGGGTGATCAGGGGGTTAAAGCTTTATTGGGGGGTGGGGGGGACCCTAAACCTTCTTGGGACAGAAACTAACTTGCTAGCGTCAACTCAAGTCACAATCACACTAATACAAAATATAGTAAACCACTATATTACCTGTATATTAGTGTGCAATGTGACAGGGGGGGAAGGGGTTAATTGGGGGTGATCAGGGGGTTAAATCTTTATGGGGGGGTGGCGGGTATCCTAAGCCTAAAAGGAACCAGGTCACAAGTCACACTAATATAGGTATATAGGAAAATGCTATATACTGTATACAGTGTGTGTTGTGACAGGGGGTGTAGGGGTTAACTGGGGGGGGTGATCTGGGGTTAAATGTGCCTATCTACGTGTGTGGGTGCTTGGTGCAGTACTCACAGTTTAGATACGCTCTCTCCTCTCGATGAATCCATAAAGGATTTGGGGAGGAGAGAGCGGGTCTTTTCTGTGCCTGTGTTTACATTACACAGGCACAGCCAGTATCTGATTGGGCAGGACCGATCAACAGGTCCAGGCCAATGATGACTGATCGGTTCTGAACCCAATCAGATCAACAGCGGGGCCCGGGGCACGCGGGAGCGCGCCCCAGAGGGGCAGGAGCGAGCGACATAGCGATACGTCAATTTGCCTGTAAGCAGCTGAGTGCCTCAGTATATGTGTGGTAGGCAGGGGGGGGGGGGGGGGAGTGGTTAAATCTGCAAAACATACATGTATGGCTCCGTCTGCTAAATTGGGTTAGTGTAACAAAAAAAAAAAAATAACCAAAACACTGTCTCTTTAAATAAATGATACCAAAAAATTGTATATATATATATATATTTATTATATATACACACACAGTTTGCCCACTGGAAAAGAAATGATCAGTCTATAATTTTAATGGTAGGTTTATTTGAACAGCGAGAGACAGAATAACAAAAAGATCCAGAAAAACACATTTTAAAAAAGTTATAAATTGATTTGCATTTTAACGATTAACAAAGGTATTTGACCCCTTTGCAAAAAATGACTTCGTACTTGGTGACAAAACTCTTCATGTCAATCAGAGAGGTCAGACATTTCTTGTAGTTGGCCACCAGGTTTGCACATATCTCAGGAGGAATTTTGTCCCACTCCTCTTTGCAGGCCCTCTCCAAGTCAATAAGGGTTCAAGGCTAAAATTTGGTAACTCGAGCCTTCAGCTTCCTCCACATATTTTCTATGAGATTAAAGTCTGGAGACTGGCTAGGCCACTCAAGGACCTTAATGTGCTTCTTCTTGAGACACTCCTTTGTTGCCTTGGCAGTGTGTTTTGGGTTATTGTCATGCAGGAATACCCATCCATGACCCATTTTTAATGCCCTGGCTGAGGGAAAGAGGTTCTCACCCAAGATTTGACAGTATATGGCCTCGTCCATCCTACCATTTATGTGGTGAAGTTGTCCTGTCCTCTTAGCAAAAAAACACCCCCAAAGTTAAATGTTTCCACCTCCATGTTTGACGGCGGGGATGGTGTTCTTGGGGTCATAGGCAGCAGTCTACCTCCTACAAACATGGCGTGTTGAGTTGATGCCAAAGAGCTTGATTTTGGTCTCATCTGACCATAACACTTTCACCCAGTTCTCCTCTGAACCACTCAGATGTTCATTAGCAAACTTCAGATGGGCCTGTACATGTGCTTTCTTCAGCAGGGGGACCTTGCGGGCGCTGCAGGATTTCTGTCCTTCACGACGTAGTGTTACAAATTGTTTTCTTTGTTACAGCTGCCTTGGGATCATTGACAAGATTCTCCCGTGTAGTTCTGGGAGGATTCCTCACTATTCTCATGATCATTGAAACTCCACAAGGTGAGATCTTGCATGGAGCCCCAGACTGGAAGAGATTGACAGTTATTTTGTGTTGCTTACATTTACAAATAAATCACACCAACTGTTGTCACCTTCTCACAAAGCTGCTTGGCAATGGTCTTGTAGCCCATTCCAGCCTTGTGTAGGTCTACAATCTTGTCCCGGACATCCAGCCCAGGTTTCTGTGATAGTGGCCTTCAGCTCATCTGCATTGTTGGGTATGGTGTCTTATCTTCCTCTTGACAATACCACACAGATTCCCCTTGGGGTTTAGGTCAAGCGAGTGTGCTGGCCAATCAAGCATAGTGATACCATGATCATTAAATCAGGTATTGGTACTTCTTGCAGTGTGGGCAGGTGCCAAGTTCTACTGGAAAATGAAATCAGCATCTCCATAAAGCTGGTCAGGAGAGGGAAGCATGAAGTGCTATAGAATTACCTGCTAGAGGGCTGCGCTGACTTTGGACTTGATGAAACACAGTGGACAAACACCAGCAGATGTCATGGCTCCCTAAATCATTACTGACCGGAAAATTTTTCATTTAATTTGGAAATCAAGGTTCCAGAGTCTGGAAGAAGTGGATAGGCACAGAATCCAAGTTGCATGAAGTTCCCCATGATTTTGGGAGCCCTGTCATCTGCTAGTGTTGGTCCACTGTATTTTATTAAGTCCAAAGTCAGTGCAACTCTCTACCAGAAAATTCTAGAGCCCTTCATGCATCCCTCTGCTGACCAGTTTTATGGAGATGTGGATTACATTTTCCACCATTACTTGGCACCTGCCCACACTGACAAACATTTCTGTATTAAAAATCTACTTTTGATGATATTCTAATTTTATGAGATGCACCTGTATATACACACACACACCAGATTGTCAAAAGTATTAGGATGCCTGCCTTTACACGTACACACAAATCTTTAATGGCATCCCAGCCTTAGTCCGTAGGGTTCAATATTGAGTTGGCCCACTCTGTACAGCTATAACCGCTTCAACTCTTCTGGGAAGGCTGTCCACATTATTCCAGAAGTGCATTTGTAAAGTCTGGCACTGATGTAGGACAAGAAGGTTTGGCTTTCAGTCTCTGCTCTAAATCATCCCAAATATGTTCTATCAGGTTGAGGTCAGGATTCTGTGCAGGGCAGTCACGTTCCTCCATCCCAAACTTGCTCATCCATGTTTTTTTTTTTTTTTACAGACCTTGCTTTGTGCACTAGTCCAAGTAATTTAGTGGAGGGGGGGGGGGGAAGTTATGGTATGGGGTTGTTTTTCAAGGGTTAGGGTTAGCTTCACCGTTCCACTAAAAAGGAACTCTTAAGTCGACAGCATACCAAGACATCTTGGACAATTTCATGCTCCCAACTTTGTGGAAATCGTTTGGGGATAACCCCTTTCTGTTCCAAAATGACAGCTCATCAGTGCGCATCCAATACAGGGCAATGGATCCTATACCGGTGGAGCGTGTGGTGGGGGAGGCTGCTGTGGGGGACCAGTCTAGCAGCAGGAGTGACTCAAGTAATTAAATTATCTTTTGTTCCCCTAGACCTAACATTAACCACTGGAGTGTGGGGGGCAGCCGCACTGCAAGGTATAATTGTTTTTAGTTGCCTGGAGTTGGGCGTCAAAGCCAGCAGAGCAACATGGCTCTTAATCTTTTCAAGAGACCAGCAATTGCAGTCCAATTTGTCTTAGATTAAACTCCTGCCATCCACACAATAATTTAGCTTATTCAAAAGTCTTTATAAGAATTTATCTTTCAGTAACCACTTGCCGTCTGAGTACGGTAATACTACTGCGGCAAAGTGGTTCGTTATCGTCTGACGACGTAGTATTAACGTCGTCAGACACTCCCCCTTCTGGGCGGCGCTTGCGCGCCGCCGGAGGCTCGCTCCCGCTGTTTTCATTCACAGCGGGAGTCGGGCCAGGGGAGGAGCAGCGGCGATCGCCGCTGCTCTGCCCGATCGCCGGGGATCTAGTGTGGAGATCCGCCCGCCTGTGTAAACACAAGCGGACGGATCTCCATAGTGACAGGGAGTGACAGATCGGACTGTTCAGCATAGCTGGACATCCGATCTGTCCCTGTCTCACACAGTCACCCCCCCCCCCCACACACGTCAGTAAGCACCAGGCATACATTAACCCCTCCCTCTCCAATAAAATTAACCCCTTCCCTGCCAGTGTCATTTTTACAGTAACAGTGCATATATATAGCACTGATTACTGCAGTAATGTCACTGGTACCCCCAAAAGTGTCAAAAATGTCAGTCAAGGGTCCGATCTGTCTGCCGCAATGTCACAGTCCCACAAAAAAAAAAAATCGCAGATCGCCGCCATTAAGCGTTAAAAAAAAAAAAACACCAAAAATGACAGAAATCTTTCCCTTTGTTAGTAAACGCAATAACTTTTGCGCAAACCAATCAAAATACGCTTATTGTGATTTTTTTTACCAAACATAGGTAGCAGAAAACAAATTGGCCAAACATTTTTTAAAAAATTGGTTTTTACATCTTTTTTGGGGGGAATTTCATATAAAAAAATGTTAAAAATATTGTTATTTTTTCAAAATAAACGCTCTTTTTTTGTTTATAGCGCAAAAAGTAAAAATCGCACAGGTGATCAAATACCACCAAAAGAAAGCTCTGTTTGTGGGGAAAAAAAGGACGTAAATTTCGTTTGGGTATGGCGTCGCACGACCGCGCAATTGTCAGTTGAAGTCGCACAGCGCCGAATCGCAAAAAGTGGCCTGGACGAAAGACAGCAAAATCCTCCGGTGGTAAAGTGGGTAATATGGTTTGAGTAAATTTTAACCTGAAATACTGCACTGTATTTATAGTTCAGCAAACACACACAACATGGAAGGAGGCTAGAACTTCTTACCAAAATAATGGGATTTTTGTACTTCTAGTAAAATCCATTTCTCTGAGTTCATCGACGGACACAGCACTCCATAAACCATAACTACTGGGTTATATTGTCTTCTCCAGGAGTAGGACTAGGCAGAACAAAAAAAAAAAAAAAAAAAACACCTGGCTATGCCCATGGGCCTTCCTCAGCTTGGTATATATAACCCCCAAACCTCTGGGGGTGCTGTGTCAGTCACTGAACTCAGAGAAATGGATTTTACGGCAAGTACAAAAAACTGAATTTTTGTAAAATCTTACCTGTAAAATTCCTTTCTCTGAGTCCTCCGACAGTCGCCGCCTCTTCATATTCGTCACTAATGGGGTTAATGCCCTTTGTTCCGTAGGAGTAGCTAGGCAACAGAATATATTAATATCAAAGCTTTTAGCATATCCCACCCCCAGGGGGTGGTCCCCTCAGTCCATACCTCCCTGCTTCCTGCATTTCCAACTCAGTTTCAGTAGCATAGCAGTAGAGTACATAAACAAACCCCAAAAGAGGGGCGGGGGCAGCGACTGTCGGAGGACTCAGAGAAAGGAATTTTACAGGTAAGATTTTACAAAAATTCAGTTTTCTCTTACGTCCTCCGACAGTCGCCGCCTCTTCATATTCGTCACTAATGGGGACGTCCCATAGCAGTGTAGACATGAGGGGTGGGGGAAAAAAAAGCAGCCGCGCCTAAAGCAACGCAGTACCCACATCAGAGAAAGGAACCTTACCAAAGTAGGAGAACCAACTGGGCAACAGGAAAAACGTGCTCAACAGGAGCAACAACCCAGGAAAAAACAACAAGTAACCTAGGGGTAAAAACACCCCAACAACCAAGGGCCCAAACAAGGGACCCTAAGGCACTGCCGCACTAAGAACTTTGCAGCCAAAGGAAGCATCTGCCGATGCCTGAACATCCACCTTGTAAAATTTTGAGAAAGTGTGAACAGACGACCAAGTCGCGGCCTTACACACCTGGGCCACAGAAGCCTGATGACGATAGGCCCAAGACGTACTCAGAGACCTGGTAGAGTGCGCCTTCACAGGAAAAGGAGGAACCTTCCCCTTCAAAGCATAGGCTTGCACAATGGTCTGTCTGATCCATTTGGCGATGGTAGCAGCCGACGCCGCCATGCCCTTCCGAGGTCCCTCAGGAAGGACAAAGAGAATCCGACTTGCGAAAGGATTTAGTCGATGACAGGTAAACCCTGATCGCCCCAACAACATCCAAGGAATGCAAAGCCACCTCCTTTGGATGCTTAGGCTTCGCGCAAAGCGAAGGCAGAACAATATCCTCATTGAGGTGAAATTCCAAGATCCTCTGCGGAAGAAAAGACGGGTTAGGTCGCAAGACCACTTTATCCAAGTGAATCACCAGATACGGAGATTTACAGGACAAGGCCGCCAGCTCCGACACCCTGCGAGCCGAAGTGATCGCCACTAAGAAGGCAACCTTCTTGGACAACAAAGACAACGAGATCTCCCTGATATTTTCAAAAGGAGCATGTTGCAACACGGACAGAACAAGGTTCAAATCCCATGGAGGTAAAGGCTCCCTCCTAGGAGGGACCAAATGTCGCACCCCTTGAACAAAGGTGCTAACCAAAGAGTTAGACGCCACAGGGCGTTGAAAGAGAACGGCCAGCGCAGAAATCTGACCCTTAATCGTGGCCAAAGCCAAACGCTGGTCCACGCCCGTTTGAAGGAAAGCCAACACTCTCGACACAGAGTACGAGCGAGGGGAATACCCCCTGGACTCACACCAGGCAAAGTAAGCCTTCCAAGTACGGTAGTAAATCTTCCCCGAAGAGGCTTTTCTAGCCTTGATCAAAGTGGGAATGACCTCAGGGGAAAGACCCCTATCCTTCAGGACCTGGCTTTCAACAGCCAGGCCGTTAAAGCCAGCGACTGTAAAGCAGGATGGAAGATCGGTCCTTGAGACAGGAGATCTTCTCGAAGTGGCAGACGCCACGGAGCGTCGACCGCCAGATTCACGAGGTCTGCGTACCAAGACCGGCGAGGCCAGTCTGGTGCCACCAGAATCACCATTTTCGGTTTCCGAGGCCAACCTGCGAAGGAACCTGGACAGCAGCTGAATAGGTGGAAAGGCATACAACAGGCGATACTGATGCCAGGGCGTCACTAACGCGTTCGAGGCGTCTGCCCGAGGATCGCGTGTCCTTGCCACGAACCTTTCCACCTTGTTGTTTAGACGAGACGCGAACAGGTCCACATCTGGGGACCCCCACTTCTCGCACAACATCTGGAAGACATCCGGGTGAAGGGACCATTCTCCCTGGTCCAGGGTCTGGCGGCTCAGATAATCCGCCTGCCAGTTCTCCACCCCCGGAATGTGAACTGCAGATATCGCCGGGACGTGCGTCTCGGCCCAAGACAGAATGTCGGCTACTTCCCGAGCCACTCGGGCACTCCTGGTGCCCCCTTGGTGGTTGATGTAGGCCACGGCTGTGGCATTGTCCGTCTGTACCCGAACTGGACAGCCCTGAAGCCTGTCCGTCCAACGCAGAAGACCGATTTATCGCTCGCAATTCCAGAATGTTGATCAGAAGGGAGGATTTCTCATCCGACCAAGTTCCCTGGGCAGATAGAACCCCCAGAACACCACCCCAGCCCGACAGGCGATCACCGTCCATGACAAAGGACGAAAAGACTTGCCCCCCGACACCGCCGGGGACTGGAGCCACCACAAAAGACCCCTTCGGACGAGATGGCTCAACGACAGCCTCAGATCCAGAGATTGCGGACGCCCGTCCCACTTGGCCAGGACCTCCGCCTGAAGCTCCCGTGTGTGAAACTGGGCAAAGGGAATCGCCTCGAAGGCCGAAACCATCAATCCCAGACACCTCATACACGTCCGGAGGGACGAGCACTGATTGTCCCTGAGGGACCTGACTTTGCACTGAAGTGTCCGAAGCTTGTCTTCCGGCAGGAAGACCTTCACTTGAACCGAGTCCAGAATCATCCCCAAGTAGGGAAGACGAACTGACGGGCACAACGTTGACTTTGGAAAATTTATCGTCCAGCCGAATTCCTGCAGAGTCTGCATCGTGATGGACAGGTCGTTCACCAGGCCCTGACTGGTCGCGGACCGAATCAGGATATCGTCCAGATACCCCAGGACAGAAATGCCCTGGGCCCTCAACAAGGCCAGAACCGGCACAAGCACCTTGGTGAAAACCCGCGGAGCCGAAGCGAGACCAAAGGGCAATGCCATGAATTGGTAATGATCCTCCGCAATGGCAAATCGAAGGTACCTCTGGTGACCCTCGAAAATGGGGATGTGAAGGTACGCATCCTTCAAGTCGATGGAGGCCATGAATTCCCCCGGAACCAGGGCAGCCACCACCGATCGCAGGGATTCCATGCGGAACTTGCGAACCCGCACAAAGCGGTTCAGAGCTTTCAAGTCCAGAATCGGACGTACCTTGCCCTCCTTTCTGGGCACAGTGAACAGATTGGAATAGAACCCCCGAAATCTGTCCCAATGAGGCACCAGAACCACCACTCCCTGGGCCCGCAGGTCCCGCACCGCCAGGTGCAGATCCTGCAAGCGCTCCGGAGTCAGCTGAAGGTTTGAGGGGAAAAATCTGCCCGCCGGCCGAGAGAGAAACTCGATCTTGTATCCAGATCGAACGATTTCCTGAACCCACCTGTCCCGAACGCGGTCCAGCCAGGGTTGAAGAAAACCAAACGTCCCCCCACCCCAGAAGCGGGTGAGGGCGCCCCTTCAGGCCGCATTGTTGTGGGCAGCGGATCCGGACTGGCCGGACTTCTGCTTACCCGTCCACGGCTTCTTCTGGGAGCCTTGGCCTTTGAAGGGCTTGCCCTTATAGTGCGACCGAAAGGCACGAAAGGACCCCTGAGAGGGTCTAAACGAGGCATTCTTCTTACCACGAACAAACTTATTCTTGTGAGATTGGGGCAAGAGAGTACTCTTACCCCCAGAAATACCCTTTATCAGAGTATCCAAAGATTCGCCAAAAAGGCGAGATGCCGCGTAGGGCAAATTAGCTAAAGTCTTGCGGGAAGACTAATCAACAGACCAACATTTCAGCCATATCAGGCGACGGTTCAAGACCGCCACACTAGAAAGACGCGCAGCCAAAAGGGACTAAATCCAAGTCCGCGTCACACAAATACATGACACCCTGATGAATCTGATCCACCATAGCCAAAGTTGTCGGCAGGGCAGAGTCAGCCACCAGAGTGCGCTTGAGCACCTGCGTCCAATCCGCAATAGCCTGGGCTGCCATAATGGAAGCAAAAATAGGCTTCAGCATAGAGCCAGCAACCGTATAAGCATGACGGGCCAGAGATTCTAACCTCCTGTCCGTCGGGTCCCGGAAAACCGGGGTATCCTGAGCAGGGATCGCAGTTGATTTATTCAAAATCGCCACCGCGTGATCCACCTGAGGCGGCACACACCAACGCTCATCAGTAGCTGGTGTAAAAGGATAACGCAGCTTGAACCTACTCGGCACAGCAAAAGGCTTCTTTATATTGCGCCATTGCTCATCCACCGCGCGCTGAAATTCCGTAGAGCAAGGAAAAACCTGCGATGTTTTGCGTTTCCTTTGCGTCCCATAAGAGGACTTTAAAGCAGGACATGATTCATCCTGCAAATGCAGCGTTTGTTTGATAGAAGCAACCAACTCATCCATGATTGCAAGCTCTTCAGAGGAGCCAGGGGGAGAATTATCTACCCCTTCCACCTCAGCCTCCCCGTCAGACCCCACAAGGTCTAGGGATGAGTGAGACCCTGAGAAGGGCACTCCAGCCATAGCAGCCCCATCGCCCTCTGAATCCGAGGAAATAGACACCCTGGGCCGTTTAGTGGATCGATCAGCCACCAGCATCTGCACTTGAGCAGCTAAGTTTGCCACAATAGTGGCCAGATCAGCCCCCTCGGGGGAAGCAGCAGCCCCTTGGCCCCCCACCAAGGTGGGAGGAAACTTGCAATCCTGAGAATCCATGCCCCAACAAAAAAGTAATAAAGGGTACTGCCCCTTTAAGATCGCGGCGAGCGCAAGCCCACCACACCCACTGAATACACTGACCCCCACAGGGACAAGAAACTGGGCAAGGAATACAGGAAAAAAAGGAAATATAAAACCTGGAGAGATCACACAGGCTGCTGCACCGATCGCTGTCCCAGAGCAAAAGGAAGTGATGCAAGACTGACCGCCCCTATGAAGCCTATGCAAGGCTACACAAACATGGCCGCTCGGCTGAGGAATCCCTGGGCAAACAGAACATGGCGCTGACATGTGGCCTGATCGATCGCCGCCCAAAATGGCAGCGTTTGGCGCCAAAAACGCCGTACAGTACCTCACAGGACCTGCCACCATGATTTTTGCCCCAGAAAAATGGCGGATCGCCGCAGCGATCGCCTCACAGCATGCTGAAAACTCTGACTGCTTTACAATGACACCCAGCAGAGCGGGAGAGCCCCCCCCTTCACAGCCCACACACACAGGCAGCAAGTTCACACAGGAACTGACAGGGAGCACAGCAGCCACACAGACATGCAGGGTCACACAGTCCCAGACTGACACCCAAATAGACAGGTCCCCACATAGAGTTACACTTACCAGTCCGGATGGCGTGGGGAGCCTGCTCCAGCGACTAAACCGCTGCACGGAGGACAGGGAGTGTCCCAAGCATGACGCAACGGAACCGCGGTGCGAAACCGCAATGGCGTCCAGTGAGGTAGCCACTTCACCGATAGCATCCCTGCAGCGAACAGGGATGGGTCGTTCAATGTGCCAGGGAAAAACCTAAGCTGAACGCTCAATGGCAGGCTGGGAAGCCCCTGGCCCTGAGCCCTGGGAACCAGGGTGGCCAGACCGAGACCCAGCACCGCACGATCATCTTCATCAGAAGAAACTAACGCTGAAAATAAACAGCTAAGTAAAAGAAAGAGAAAAAACTTCAAATAAAATCAAAAAGAGAAAAGAAGCTGAGACTGAGAGCCCCAGCACAGGAACAGCCTGCATACCCCTGAGCTAGGCATTAGAAACGGAGTTGGAAATGCAGGAAGCAGGGAGGTATGGACTGAGGGGACCACCCCCTGGGGGTGGGATATGCTAAAAGCTTTGATAATATATTCTGTTGCCTAGCTACTCCTACGGAGCAAAGGTCATTAACCCCATTAGTGACGAATATGGAGAGGCGGCGACTGTCGGAGGACGTAAGAAAAATCACATTTTCTCTTTCGTTCATAGACGGACACAGCACTCCATAAAATCATAACTAGTGGGACATCCAAAAGCAGTGCCAAAAGGAAAGAGGGGGCGGGGGAAATAACCCAAGGCTAAACATAAGAGCCTTTTCCAAGGACACAGGAGCCCCATCTGAAAAATAAATGTTTGGAAGAAATAAACACCCCTGAAGAGGGAACAGCCCCTCCTAAAACAGCAGCCTGCAAAACTTTGCAGCCAAAAGAAGCATCCGCAGATGCCAAAGTATCTACCTTATAGAATTTTGTGAAGATTTCCAAGGACAACCAAGTGGCCACCTTGCAAACGTGCGATATTGATGCCTGAAGGCCCAAGAAGTACCCAGCACCAGAGTAGAATGCGCCATGACAGGGAAAGGTGGAACCTGACCTTTAATGCAATAGGCCTGAGTCACTGTCTGAGCCATCTGGAGATGGTAGCAGAAGAAGCGACCAGCCCTTTTCTTGGTCTGTCCGTAACCGCAAAAAGAGTATGACCTCCGAACGGACTCAGTAGCTGCCAGATACATGCGAATCGCACGAACCAAATCCAAGGTATGCAAATCAAATGAGCTAGCTGTGACAGGAGTCACTTTGGCTGGGGGGGCTCTTGGAAACAAGATTACTTTAGAGAGGTCAGGAAACTCCTTGTCCAGCTACCCTGGCCCCTCTTATGTGTAAGTCACCCTGTGTCTATTATGGGCACAGGATGACCAAGAACCCCAGTCGGGTCTGCACTAATCAGACTCTCTGTACAACCACACCGGACTCAGCATTTTGTGTTAACCAGATTATCCTGGGTTCTATGTGTGGTTTGTGTTGAAAAAGTGAAGGGCCTCTTTCACTTGGGACAATATTTCTGGACAATGTCCCTCAAGAGATATATAGAGATAGACAATTTGACTTTCAGATTGCTAGAATATTGCAGGACTGTCTCATAGACCCTTGCTAGATAGTGAGGTGGAGTGGGGTTTGTTATTGTCAAGTACCTGTATTCCATGGTTTCTGTCTACCTTAAGATCAGCCTATTATGGGGTGTATATGTGTATGTGGATTGGCTGCTAAGGGGGAGGGGGGGATTGTCCCACAGTGTGTATCTCTTTGTGCCGGTGTTTGAATAAACAGTTTTATTCTGGTTGACTCCAAAACTGGTACTGTCTAGTTCTTGGGGTAACTATAGCCAGATTCACGGATCTCGTGTTCCAGAGCTTTAGGAAAAGCAGCTTCATGACCGAGATACCCAGTCGGGGTGTCCAGAGTCGGTCACACCGGCTTGGGACACAAAGAAGGCAACACAATGTCCTCATCCAAATGGAAGTCAGAGACCACTTTGGGAAGGAATGATGGACAAAGAACCACTTTATCCCTATGGACCACCAAATAGGGACTGCGACAGGAAAATGCTGCCAATACTGATACCATGCGGGCCAAGGTGATAACCGCCAAGAATGTCACATTCTGTGATAACAGACAAGGGAATCTCCCCAATGTTCTCAAATGGAGGTTTCTGGTGAACTGAAAGCACTAAATTGAAATCCAATGGTAGCAAAAAAGACCGTACAGGTGGAGCCACATGTCAAACCCCCTGAATGAAGGTATGAACTAAAGAGTGTGGCTAGGGCTTCCTGAAAGAAGATTGCCAAGGCAGACACCTGGCCCGTGATGGTACTCAAGACCAACTTCTGATCCACACCCCACTAAAGAAAGGTCAAGATCAGAGCCACAGAAAAATCGAGGATGAGCGCCAATCACACCAAGAAATGTACACTTACCAGGTGTGCTGGAATATCTTGCTGAAAGAGGACTTCCTCGCCTTCACCATAGTAGAGATCCAGACCAACCTCTATCCATTTGGTACCTGGCTTTCAATACCCAAGTCCTTAAAAATAGCAACTGTGAAGCAGGATGGTAGATTAGCCCTTGGGACAAATGGTCTTCTCTGAGAAGTAGCCCCCTGTTTACAGCCACCAGGATGATTGGAAGATCCTTGCTCTTGATTCCTCGCAGGAACTGCGGAAGAAGCCTCAGCCGAGGATGATACTGGCCTTACCATGGCCCTTGGACGCCTGCGGCATCTGACAGAGGACCCCGTGACCTTGTCACAAACTTCAATATCCTCCTGTGCAGCCGAACCTGCTAAAAGGAGATGCATGTAGGATTGTGCAAACAGAACTGCCTTGAAGATGGATACCACAAGACTCAGAACCTGTATGCAAATGGAGAGAGAGAGGACTGTCTGTGCGACAGCAGCCGGAGAATCACAGCCAATTGTTCCTGAAACCTGTCCAGAGGAAGGACCACCCCTGTCAGAATTAAAATCAGACCTAGGTAAATCAATCTCCTGGCCAGGGATAGGAGGGACCTTCGGTAGTTCAGACATGACACCTGAACCTTTGCAGGAATTAAATCCACACAAGGAGACTCAGGACCTAAAAAAAAGACAAGCTTTGTTCCCCCTTTCTGGGTACCCCCAAAATAAACATTTTGTGGATCTCTTTGATGCTCACAAAAGAGGTCCACGGGGCTGGAAACCAGCAAAGATCCCCCTCCCCCCCAATAATGGGTGAGGGCACCTTCATGGGTCTTGTCTGCGGGTCCAGAGAAGCTAGCTCTAGGCTAACCAGACCAAGATTGCTTGGAACCGGGGAAGATTTGAAAGATCTATTTCCCTTATTCTCCGTTCCAGGAGCACAAAATAATTTTCTATGGGCTGAGGAGGCTCCTCCCCTTTCCTTGACTGTGGCAGGAAGGTACTCTCCTTCCCCCTCCTGAGACTCTTAATGTCATCCAGGGTCACCCCAAAATAGGCAATCGCCTTGAAAGGGCAGATCAATGAGAGCTTTCTTGGAAGCTTAGTCTACAGACCAATTCCTACAGGCCTAATCACCACCGCTGAAAACCGAAAGTTTGGACAGCACATTAGCTGCATCACAGATAAATTGCAGCCCATGGACCAACTGGCTTGCTAAATCAACATAAGCAGCAGGAAAGCCCTGACGCAAAAGCTTAGCCCATTCAGTTAGGGTCTAAACACAAGGGCTGAGGCAAAGACTGCCCGCAATGGTGAAGCAGCCACAGTAAACATGCTGGGTGCCACAGCCTCCGCTTTCTTGTCAGCCAGCTCCTTAAAAGGACGGGGATTCCTCTACTGGGATCATGGTTGCTTTATTCAACCTGGAAACAGGAGGGTACACCTTTTTTTTTTTTTTTAAAAAAGGGACTCCCCAAAAGAGTAACGTACAGCAAAACGTTTGGGGACCACAAAGAGTAATTTTGGTTGTTCCCATTGCTTACAGGAAAACCTGTCAAAATGAGGCACTTAAGGAAACACCTTTGGAGTATGAGGTGACTTATGCGTACCAAACAACACAGTTATGTCTCTGGCTACATCAGCCGCATCCTCTATTTTTAAAGTCTCATGCACTGCAGTGATAAGTGAGTCTACCAGCAGTTTTTTTTATTCGCTGCTGTGACCATGGAGGAATCATCCTCACTATCGGATGGATCTGGGGTGTGATATTAGGCCCCCCTGGACAGGCCACGTCCATGGCGGAATCAGACTCAGAATCCAATGAGACACTGAGCAGGGGACGCTTCCTCCTGGGCCTTTGCCCATGCGCCACTTCCACCCGGGACACTAAGGACTGCAGGACTGCCACCAGTGCAACCATCATGGGAATCCTGGGACCTGCCACCTCCAAGAGAGGGTCAGTGGGGGAGATGTGACCCTAAGGCTCGTTAAGGAAAGGAAGACCTTGCGGTACAAAACACAAACTTTTGGCACCACTAAAGGATCCCCTTAAGACTCCTATCAGCAGAGAGAAAGACAACAGGGATCCCCAAGGACATACCCTACCGACCGGGGGAGCACCGAGAACTCGAACCCAGCATCATCATGGACGCCATCCCTGTTCATCTGTCCCGGTCACAGAAAGAGGAAACTAAGGAGGAGCTTTGGCATCCCTAGGAGGCTTCGGTCTCAAGCGTCTCCCGGACTAAGGGAAAAATAGGCCCCGTGACATCAGGCTACACAAACATGACCGCCAACCGGAGACCAGCCAGACTAAGGGAAAATGGCTGCCATTAGCTACAGCATGCTGCCAGAATCTTCCATGCACCCTCTGCAAGGGAACCCCCCCCCCCTGAAGGTAGGACACGTTTCATGTTTAGGGGAGACTCCGCTGTGCACTCTGCACTGGTACCCCCCCTGCATTTTACCCAAACTGCAAACAGTAAGGCATGCACCTAGGGTACTCCTACACTGGGACCCCTCCAGACGACCAGGGCAGGACGCACACTATCCTAGGCCCCTATAGAGTGGAGATAGTGGGGTAGACCCCAGGGGTCTATACTGCATCCTTTGCCCTGGGACCCCCACCAGACTCCAGGTCCAGACAGGGGGGGGAAGGGAGTGCGGGAAGCCCAGCTCACTGAGGGACTTGGGGATAAGAGAAGGGAACCTGCAGGCTGGTCTGACCGTCCCTGGAGGTTACCCGTGTCCACCCTAAAAACCCGCCATGGTGCGGTTAATGCTCCAGACAGAAACCTCAACACCGAAGTAGGAAAGCTGACGGCCAAGGGACTGCTGTGACTCAGACCCAAGCCCGGTCCCTGCCAGACATTTAACTCGCGGGCCAGCCTCTGTCTGTGAGGCTATGTCGCGGCCGGCCTAGTGCATAGCTGCAGTCTGCATGTGCTCCCTGGCTGGGCTGGGGGGGGGGGGGGGGAACCACTGAATCTAGATTATTCAGCCCTTCGCCCAGCCCGGCAGTTGATTGTGGATCTCCCAAGAGAAAAAGAAAAAAAAAAAAAAATGATGTAAGGAAGGAGAAAAAATTGCTAGGACTAAAGATCCCAGCTGGGAGCCTAAAGCTGGATATACACTATACAACTTTGTTGTCAGATTTCCTTTAGATTTACCTTTTCTATTTAGTGCAAGGGCCTCCCTGATTGCATACAAATTGAAAGTGTTCAGGTTTGACCTCATATTGTATGGTTTTGGCAAGTCTGAAGGAGAAAATCTAAAGAAAATTGTATAGTGTGTATGGCCCATAAGTCTTTACTCCTAGCTAGACAGATAAAAACTGATTACCTAGTGCAGAGAGGGGGGTTATATACAAAGCAGAGGATGGCCCATGGGCATAGCCAGAAGTTTTTTGTTCTGCCTAGTCCTACTCCTGGAGGAATATAACCCAGTAGTTATGATTTATGGAGCGCTGTGTCCGTTGATGAACGAAAGAAATGTAAAAATTATCCATGGCATGTTACAATTTCGTTACTTAAGCCTCTTACACACGATCAGATTATCAGATGAAGAATTTTATTTCTTTTTTTGTTGCATGCTAGTCTCATATGGAAAGTGAAGAGGTTACTTTCATATGAAAATTCATCTACGACAGAGTTCAACTTCAGAAGTGATGTCATGTGTTGAATTGTTTTGTATGTATTCTTTTTTTTATGTTTCCAAGCATGCCTAGTCTTGCTCTTATAATTTTTTCGGACGAAAACTGTACTAATTAAAACAAAAAAAAAAAAAAAAATCGGACGTTGTGTTCACGTACGATAAAAATTTTTATAGCCTGCACATCCAGTTTTTGTCATACGAAAATCCGTAATTGGCTGTCGAAAGCACTATACTAATGATCCGAAAATCAGCAGATCGTTCAGACAAAATTTTACTTCTGATTTTCTTATCGTGTGTACGGGCCTTTAGTATAGAGTTGACATATCCAATGTCCGATTTACACCTTGTCCAAGCTAGAGAAGTAGGTTGGTAGGCAGCTCCCCCCAGTGGGTAAATGTGTTATATTACCATAATGCAATTATATGAGAAATGCAATGTAAGCAGTCCGTCAGGCGTGTTTTTCTTGCTCCAGAAATAGACAAAGAAAAAAAAAAGAAACTCAATAGTAAAGTCTCAGGACTTTATTTGTCAAACAATTTGTACAGTAACATTGCACTGCGATTTCCTGATTATCCACTGAATTCTGTGCAGCAGTATGAAGTGCGGACGGCTGGAGAGGTGATCGTTCAACTTGTCAGTTAGGACTAGCAAGTCTCGGAACATGTGCACATTTGAAAACATTCACAATTTTTAGGGACAAAAAGGTAAAAACAAAAAGCAGCATTTTGGCAGATATCTGCTTCTATAGGAAAGCAGAAAAATTTTTTTTTTTGTCCATTGGGAGGACACAGGAATTTATTTCCAGGTATATAGAATTAACAATTTACACAGTGCTTTACATATTGTACATTCAAATCAGTCCTGCCCTCAAGGAGCTTACAAACTAACCTTACCTCACATTCATACACGCATATGCCAAAATTTGGAAAGGTGCCAATTAACCTACCAGCATGTCTAACGCAAGGGAAGAAAACAGGAGTACCCGAATGAAACCCACGTATGCACTGGAAGAACTTGCAGACTCATTACAGATCGTGTCCCCAGCCAGTATTTGAACTGAGCACCCCAGTGCTGCAAGGCAAAAGGGCTAACCACTAAGCTACTGTACCATCCTTTTCTCAGAAAGAAACATTCATGTTAAGCTGCTGCCTAAAGTAGGTTGGGACATTGGCAAATAGAAAAAATTTGAAGCGACTCCATATAACCCCCTACTCTAGCTAGAAAAGAAATACCCAAATCAGACAACCAAAAAAACAGAGTGGGACCAGTATCCCTCAGTAATCTTCATGCACAAAAAAAAAAAAAAAAAAAAAAAAAAATGGCTCATCCACTGAGGGACACAAGAATTTAGAAACAAACAGTCAGGATGTATAAAGGCTGTCCAGCTTAAGGGGTGGGCAGCAGCCACTGACAAATCAAGATACTGGGAACCATTTGTAATACAGAGGTACCTGAAGGACCAATGTCTGAATCAGAGCCATGTAAGAACCCTAGCAAGACAGGGGAATTATTACAATAAAAGTAGACATCAGGATAGCAACCTGATACTCCAGACCAGAACAGAGATGCCCCCATCATTCGGAATGAACCTACCTGAGGAACACAGAACCTAAGTCAGCATAACACTGTGGCAACCCACTAGCAAGCCACCAAAACAGGTGGGTAAATTCAGAACTAGACCAAAACCATGTGGTCAAAAAACAAACAAAAAACCAACAAGTCTTCAAATAACCAATTACCAGAAAAGAGTTTGGGCAACTAAAACGGGTTCAAAAAGGAATATTCCAGTTGGTCTATAGGAGAAGGCTAAAGCCTTAGAATGCGAGCCCTTAGGAACCAAATGACAACCGATTTCCAGGACAGGCAACCAACCAATCTTGCAGCAAGATATTTGCAAGACTTAGGAGCCCTCACAGCATGATATTCCCTGCAGACAGCCACATAACCCCTGAATTCAAACCAGATACCCACTCTAACTTCAACTGAAAGAAATAATATAGTGACAGGAGACATTGGCACTAGGGTAGGCAAGAATAAGAATATTGCAACCCAGAAAGGTGCAGTAGATACCAGAAGAACAAAGGGAGGAACAGGGATCCATACACACAAATATCTGCAAGCGTCTCTAGGTCTGAGAGAGGCACATTTCAAATCTGCCTACTGTGCTCCAGGAAGAATTTGTCCCACGATTACTCCCCAAAACATCCTCAGCTAAGGGACAGGATACTTGGCCTTGCTACTGAGAGCATGTACCTGCTTAAGGACCGGAATGAGGAAGGAATCTGGAGGGATTTCCAACTAGGCATCAGCTACTCAGGGGATAATCCAACTTTAATTGAAAAAAAAGTCCTATATAAAAAAAGAAAACAGGAGGAGGGCTAGATGATGACCTCTTGGCTTTAAGGAAGGCCACGCGTTCATGCATGGCACACCGTGTCATGCAGTATAGGGACTACCTTGAACCCAGGCTCCCAAAAATGTAGGGGGGACGCTGAAAAGGTGTGAGACTCCAAAGTAAAAAACACATTGAGAGGGTATTCCTTTGGCGCTCTACAAGCCCTGAAAAGGCAAATGAGGGGGAATTTTCCCAATGCATAATAAAGGGATCCATTTTCCCCACAGGGAGTGGGCTTCTTAAGGATGTAAGCTGAGAATCCTCACCTGATGGTGAGCCACAACTACCCACACTGACCACCTGATCCATTCAATACGTGCAGGTATTAGGCTGCTCTGAAGGCTCAGACTGCAAGAATCCAGAAAACAAACCCAACTTCAACGGTGGACATCTGGTCATTCCAAAACCGAGGTGCAAGACAAAAAAAAAAAAAGGCACTAGGATGGACATGGTCCATTCGAGCAACGATCTCTGATGACCTCTTGCAAGTCAGAAGGTTACTAAGAAAAAGGGCAAACTGCTTAGCCGATTGGCAGACTTCAGTCTTCAAAACTTACAGCTTGATTGTGAGGTAGGCCCAGTGTAAACTGTAGCGACTACTGGAGCAAGTGAAGTGGATTCAGACCTCCTGAATTGAAACTGGCAACACCACAGGTTATCAAAATGTGCTCCTATGACTTTGTAACTGCTGTTGACATGGACAACGCCCATCCAAAAAGGTAACCAAATTCAGAGGCTCTTTGGACAACTTGTCAGCATCCCAAGTGTGCAGCCAGAGTGTCCTGCATAGTTTTTTTTAGACATCCGTCCAATGCAAAACATTAGTTTAGATGCTTCAGGCCAAAATAAAAACAAAAAGGTCACCAGAGCATGCAGATAAAAACACGCTTAAATGAAAAATGGTTAAAAATGGTTAGGTTGGTTGAGCAGGGCATTTCATCAAGATTACCCATCCAATGGTAAATTGGGTCACAGACTGATGCTGAGGACACTCCCTTCTCCATGGTTATTGTAGTGCCCACTTCAGAGATTACCATTCCTGCCAACATCTCTCCTTTTTTGGCTACCTACTGAGAACATCATCATCTGACTGTGTGACCTGGATGGGATATTCCTGATATATAGCCCTGATCAAGTCACTTTTTTGCAAGGCTATCAGCTATTTATTAAAATGTGTTCTTAGCTACATGATCTGGTGTGCTCAGTTTTGTGTTTATTTTTTTTCTTATATGGCCTTTGGACATATGCAGCACTTCCAAGGACACACATTTGCCTTGGCATATATGAAGAAAGGCTTATTCACCAAGTTAGTCTTTAGAAACAGGGTAACACCCTAGGCTATGGACCTGGCAAGCACCCTGTCTAGGTATGGAAAGTGCCACAATGCAGAGCTCAGTGCCTGAAGGTTACATTTCAGGCTAGCCCGCATGGTAATTTAAGTCAGGTTTAGCCTCCAAAGCTATAGCTGAGAAGCGATCAATCTGGATAGCTATGCAGAGACCAGCTCAAGCAGTGGTATAGCAAGGAAACTTGATTGACATCACTGGTGTAAAATACCAACAGTGCAGCCTGGATGTTTATGGAATTCAAAGAAAAATGAAAAAGGGTCTGGCTTACAATTTTTCTGTTAGCCAATATCCTATCTCCTGTAGGCAACAGTATAACCCAACTGTCAACATAGAACTCCCATGTCCCTAATGGATGAGAAAGTGTAGCATTCACTGGCCTAATTTTTAAGACAACCAAGTAGAAATTCTATAGAACAAAAAAAAAAAAAAAAAAGAAGTGAACATTATGAAACTGCAAAGACAACACTGAACATAAAATGAAAAACTTAACTGCTCCTCCCCTATGGCAAGCTTTTCCTAGTTTGAGTAGTAGACACAAGAGGGCAATATTGGATTAAGCTCTTGCTTACATTTTATTTGCAAGACATTCTAAATGGATTGCAAGTAAAGTGATTATAAAAAAATTAACCTTTTGTCATTCCAACAGGGCATATAGCTGAGCCTAGTCTAAACATATCTACATCATTTACACAGAGAATAACATGGTTACAGCTTACAAATTGGCAGTTTTGACATGAAATGAAGCTCATCTATGTAGGACTCGTGACATCTGAGGCCCTATGGCATTGTTCTTAGAGGATTCAAAGTCTACAGTCCACTAAAGGGGTACTGCCACTGTTTGTTAAACTTCCAATTGCAATTTACAATGGCTACTGAGCTGCAGTTCAAAGATAGCTGTAAGATTGCTTCCGTGGCCTCACAAATATGAACAGTTACTTTAGAAAAACAGCTGAAAACACTCAACATGGGTACAAATCTGAAACAAAGAAAAAAAGGAATTCTGCACAAAACATTTTGACTGTTTTAAAGAAGAATGGCTGGGTAGATTTAAAAGGCAGCATAAAAAAGGACTACCTTGGTCATTGTACATGGAATGTAGTCTCAAGGTATGGAATGAATAATTTTGTCTATTTGACTCAACATTGAGCTATGTTGATGAGACACACACATCACACAATCAAAAAACACAAAACAAGTAAAAAAAAGAGCCCGTCTGCTATTTTGTATCTACTCTTGCTGCACCGGGCCAATTTCCTGATGTCACGGTCTTGAGAATCAAGATGTACTCTGTTAGCAGGAAAGAATCCTGTGGGATATAAAAGTTGCCTAACTATACAAGAGCATACAATGGATACTTAAAAAAATGTGTCAAACAAAAATACATCTCTCTAAGATATAAAAGGGAACAAAGATTTGTCTAATACAATCAACTATCCCATTTTATTGTCAGGCAACCAGGCTTTTTGCATTAAAGATGGTGAACAGCCAGCTGGCTGCTAGCCGTTATGCAAGGTAAAAAAAAAAAAAAAGAAGAAAAAAAAAAAACAAATTTATCATTTGGATGTCAGTAATTGTTCATATACAAAGCATAACATTGCAATTATGTTAAAAAGGAAACCAAGACTATTTGAAATTGAACATAAAGGAGGAAAAATAATAAAACAAAAAGAGCGGGGGGGGGGGGGGGGGGAGTATGGTATCCAAAACTACTCCGTATTTGGCTTGGAGGTACTACAGTTTGGCAATCCCTTCAGTGCAATTGGGATATCCAAAATATTCCTGATATCTTAAGCGCTTTGTTTACAGTCAAGTAAAATGGTATAAATGTGACACGCTAACCAAGACCTACATCACTGTCCTAGTACATAGAAATCCATACACAAATGACAACCATCCCTCCTCCTTTAAAAAAAAAAAAAAAAAAAAGCGCACATCGGCAGCTCTATTGAATGATTAATACCAAACTATAAAATCTGCAACAGCTCCAGTGTTGGACAATCCAGGGTTTAGAGGTGGACAGTCACACCATCCTGGAAGCAGTTTTTATATAAGTAGTCCCTTCCAGATTCATGGCTTAGAAGACATGTCAGGTCCAAATGGTGTGTAGTCTCTCCTGTTATATAGATATATATAATATATTTATAAATATAAATCACTGTCACACTGCCCGTTCTGTATCATACATGCACATATATTACACCTTTGCTTCCAATGCCGGCCCCTCCGGGGAGGGAAGGAAGCTTGGAGTGATGTGGGTCTTGTTGCACGGACGGATAGATAGACGAATTGACGTCATTGTTCCTCAATCAGCAGGACAGAACACGCTGCATTTATGTCACCTCATCCACAGTCAAGAACATTCCAAGTAATACTATGAAGTACAGGGAGGTATTCCAGTATCAAGTTCATGCCGAGTAGTCTCTGCTGTTACGGTGCAGTCCTGTAAGGCAGGCTACAGTGTCCAGGAGGCTCAGGAGTATTCAGGGCAATGTGTCACCAGTTTGCCTTCACAGCTTTAATGTCACTAATCAGATTCTGAGCCAAGCAGATGCCAAAAATCTGAAAAACATTACAAAAATTAAAAGTAAAATATCTGTATTTCATGACAGTTTTTTTTTTTATTTTTTTTATTAAAAAGGGACACTAAATTATATCCATTTACTCCAAAAATAATCTATACACTACCACTACCGAATGGCACTGTAGTCTCATTTTAAGGAAATGCTTTCTTCCCAAATGTTTGCTCTTGCAACATCTTCCGTGAGCTCCCAATCCTGTCTCCCCCTCACTTCCATTTGTTTGGAACAGCCAGTGCATATTAGTTGTGTGCATTGCTCTATGCACAGTACAAATCCCATAGTTCATAGTCTCCAGTCCATCTGGGGAGTAAACAAGAGAGGGTGCCTGCCTACATGATTACACGGGCACCCACTACAGCACCCAGGTGATTGTATAGACCACTTTTTTTAAATTTTATCCACTGTAACATGCTTGAGATTGAAACCACTGTTAAAGTTCGGGCTGGAGTAAAGGGGCATTTTAAGGCCATCAGACCTCAAGCAAATGGAGCAGCACATCCTGAGCCAACATAAATGGTTAGGTGAACCCCATGGGTTAGCACACCCACTCTGCACATGGGTGCTGCTCATTGCAAGATGACTGATTTAGGGAAATAGTACTTTGATGAACAGGTGCTACTACCTTACCATCAGCCTCCAAACGGTGTGCAAGGTAGGCACACTTTGACAAGACAGTGCACCAATTCCTCTGCATGTTGCAGGGAGATTTGGAAGGGCAGTCAATGGATGCCTATATAGTTTGACAGTGCCTTACAGTTTATATCCTACCTAATCTTTTCTCTGCACTTTACCATAGCATAGTGGACTGCATTTCTTAAAACACTGAAGTTTTTTTTTTTTTTTTTTTTTTTACCTACAGCAACGGTATGTTGAGAAAGGATGTGAGCACAGATATCAGCAGGCAGGAAATGTATTTCTTAGCACACCAATGTTTGTGTGAACCCCAGTGACTGAATGACCGGTCAACACAATCCACAGAGATGAACAGAAATGGTAAACATGTTTGGTTGGCTGCAGCTGTGACTCCCCAGGACATGGGAAAACCAGTACGACAGCCAGTAGCTGTAGTAAGGATTTCATGCACAATTACCAACACTTTAGCAGACAGTCACTGTGAGCGGGAGCTGCCAGTCACGGCACAGGGCTCTAAAGAAACGGCACGGGCGGTCGTTTCTTCAGAGCGCATGTGCCAATGACGTCATCGGCTGCATGCAATGTAAATATCTCCTAAACGGTGCAAGTTTAGGAGATATTAACAGTACCTATAGGTAAGCCTTATTAAAGGCTTACCTGTGGGTAAAAGTTCTCAAGGTGGGTTTACAACCACTTTAACACGCAACTAAACATTATTGCCATTTAAAACAAACTTGTCAGAACTCCAACAAATTCCTTCCAGTAACATTATCACTGGGTACAGTTTTAAGCAAAATTGTAAACTTAGCGATCACAAATACAGCCCGTACTTACAGGAAGGGCTAGCAAAGTTTGGCTTTGGTGACGTTTTCCTGGAATGGATTAATCTACTATACAACACATCTAGGGCCAGAATAAGAGTGAATAATTTTATTTATGAATCTTTCCCTTTAATGAGAGGCACTAGGCAGGGGTGTCCTCCGTCGCCGCTGCTTTTTGCGCTGGCGATAGAGCCCCTGGCTGAGCTGATACGATCATGTTCCTTTGTTATTGGCCTAGTGATTGGTGGCCTGGAGGAAAAGGAGTCCCTCTACGCGGATGACATGCTCACATATATAGCCGACCCTCAATCCTCCCTCGCTCAGTTACTGAGTGTCATCCAGGGTTTTGGTCACTACTCAAGATTCCGAGTCAACTGGGAAAAATCCCTCCCGTTTCAGTTAGACCAAGATGGCTCAATTTCTCTACCACCAAAGTGCTCATTACAAGTTGTTATGACCTTCCGTTATTTAGGTATTATAGTTCATGTCCTTATATCTAAAGAATAATTTGGACCCACTCGTTAATAGACTTAAAAAGCACCTTAAAGACTTGGTCCACTCTACCTCTGACCCTACTGGGCAGGAGAAATCTTTTTAAAATTCTATTCCTGCCACGTTTCCTCTACATACTGAAGATTTCACTGGTATATATCCCAAAACGTACAGTTGTGCTCATAAGTTTACATACCCTGACAGAATGAATGATTTATTGGCCATATTTCCGAGAATATGGATGATAACCCAAAAATGTTTCTTTCACTCATGGTTAGCGTTTGGCTGAAGCCATTTACTATCAATTAACTGTGTTTACTTTTTTTAAATCATAATGACAGCAGAAACTACCCAAATGACCCCGATCAAAAGTTTACATACCCTGGTGATTTTGGCTTGATAACATGCAAACAAGTTGACACAAAGGGGTTTGAATGGCTATTAAAGGTAACCATCCTCACCTGTTTGGTGTGTGTGTGTGTGTGTGTATGTGTGTGTGTATGTGTGTGTGTGTGTGTATGTGTGTGTATGTGTGTATGTGTGTGTGTGTGTGTGTGTGTGTGTGTGTGTGTGTGTGTGTGTGTGTGTGTGTGTGTGTGTAAAAGGTCAATGAGTTTCTGGAATCCTGACAGACTCTTGCATCTTTCATCCAGTGCTGCACTGACGTTTCTGGATTCTGAGTCATGGGGAAAGCAAAAGAATTGTTAAAGGATCTGCGGGAAAAGGTAGTTGAACTGTATAAAACAGGAAAGGGATTTAAAAAGATATTCAAGGAATTGAGACTGCCAATCAGCAGGGCTCAAACTAATCAAGATGTGGAAAATGAGGGGTTCTGTTGAACCAAACCACAGTCAGGTAGACCAACTAAAATTTCAGCCACAACTGCTAGGAAAATTGTTCAGGATGCAAAGAAAAACCCACAAATAACTTCAGGTGAAATAAAGGACTTTCTGAAAACGTGGTGTGGCTGTTTCAAGATGCAAAATATGGAAACACTTGAAGAAAGATGGGCTGTATGGTCGAGTCTTCAGAAGAACACCATTACTACGCAAATGCCACAAAGTATCCCACTTACAATATGCCAAACAGCACAGAGACAAGCCTCAAACCTTCTGGCACAAAGTCATTTGGAGGGAGGAGACCAAAATTTAGCTTTTTGGCCACAACCATAAACGCTACATTTGGAGAGGAGTCAACAAGGCCTATGATGAAAGGTACACCATTCCTACTGTGAAACAGAGGTGGATCGCTGATGTTTTGGGGATGTGTGAGCTACAAAAAGGCACAGGAAATTTGGTCAGAATTGAATGCAAGATGAATACAGTATGTTATCAAAATATACTGGAGGAAAATTTGCATTCATCAGCCTGGAAGCTGCCCATGGGACGTACATGGGCATTCCAACATGATTCTAAACACAGGGCCAAGTCGACCTGTCATTGGCTACAGCAGAATAAAGTGAAGGTTCTGGAGTGGCCATCTCAGTCTCCTGACCTCAATATCATTGAGCCAATCTGGGGAGATCTCAAACATACAGTTCATGCAAGACAGACCAAGAATTTACAGGAACTGGAGGCTAAAGAGCCACAAAATACAAATACCACAAAAGACTTCAAGCTGTCATTGATGTTAAAGGGGACAATACACGGTATTAAGAACTGGGGTATATAAAGTTTTGATCAGGGTCATTTGGGTAGTTTGTCGTCATTAGGATTTAAAAAGAGTAAACACAGTTGATTGATAATAAATGGCTTCAGCCAAACACTAACCATGAGTGAAAGAAAAGTTGGTGTTCTCATTCATATTCTCTGAAAAATGGCCAAGAAATCAAAATCCTGCCAGGGTATGTAAACTTATGAGCACAACTGTAGATTCCAAGAGATTGACTCCATCCTTACCCCTAAATTTGGGGAGGCAAAGCTGTTCGGATTGCTAAAGATACGCTGTTATTGCCTATTCTGGAAGGAGGCCTGTCACTTCCCGATATGCAAGCCTATTATACTGCTTCCCAACTGGCCCATGCCCACTGGTGGTTTTACCCAGAAGTCAATAATGCTGCCACAGCCTTAGAAGCTGCCATTCTTACTTCATATGAGTCCCTACAGAATTTGCTTCATCATCAATCCACAGGGGGCAGGGATAGCACAAGTATCTCATCCATGACTGCAGATCTTAAAGCTTTCCAGACGGCTCCCATCAGATGCAAATGCTGTATTCTCCCCTGATGCTCTATTATGGAAAAACTAGTGTCTGCAGGAGTTCTATCAGAGAACGGACAGACAAAGCATTTTGGTTTAAAAAAAAAAAAAAAAAAAAAAAAAAAAAAGGGAGTGAAACTAATTTCCCCACTTGTTTGTTGAAAATGCCTTCTGCTCCTTTGCAGAATTTTGTAGACACTTTAATCTCCCTCATCACAGCCTACTTTCGATATCTCCAACTACGACATACGGCTGCCACGCAATTTGGTCTCCGTGACATTTCTATATAAGTCTCTCCCTTAGAGCGACAGTTGGCTGACCCCTCTCATTCCAAGCTAATATCTACAAATTATACATTTCTGTTACATTCCACAACTGAAAGACTTAATCACACAGAACTTAAATGGAGCTGATATACCGGATCTCACAGAGGAAATCTGGCAGGAAATTCTGCTGACACAGGTCTCTGCTGTTATTTCAGCTAGAGATAAAATTTATACAAACTACATTCTTATGTAGCTCTTACTAGATTTCAGGTTTCCTTTCCCGCCTGCACAGAATGCCCTCCCCCATGTGTTCTAGATGTTCTTTATCAGTGGGAACATTCCATCATATGATGTGGGAATGTCAACCAATAAGAATCTTCTGGTCAGAAGTCACTGCTTTTATTAGCTCTGTTACCCAAATACCCAATAACCGTAATCCTTTTAATGTGTCACTTTGGATATATTGATGATGAATCCCTTTCTAAAAACACACTTCTTATACGTTTAGTTACGTTTTATGCTAAAAAAAAATCCATTATTATGAAATGGAAATCCACAACCCGCCCCCCACTATAACCTTTTGGCTTACTCTTACTAATCAAGCTCTATCGTTATACAAATTAACGTATGAGGCTAGAGGTTCCCCTGTAAATTATATAAAGTTTGGAATCCATGGGTGAGTCCGGACCCCACTATACCAGCTAATACTTAAGTCATTAACCAAACATGAGGACCAATAGTAACTCTCTTTCACCACCCTCTGACAAAATGTATTTCAATATACTAATGTTTTGAGACCTTGATCCCCCCCTCTTTTTTCATCCGTGAATGTAAGGTGTAGGTTTATTACTTCCTTCCTTACTCATTTACAATGAATGGACGGAATGCATCTACATACAGTGATATTTGAGCGTGGTTTGCTCTATTTTCATGCGTTTATGTTATTTTGTACATTTTATTTTATGTTCAATAACGTTACCCCTCAAAAGAAAAAAAAAAAATATAGCCCATCTTGTCCTAAGTAGGTGGCCCCACTGACCATATGGGAGATTTACATTTTACAAGATTTTTTTTTTTTCGCGCAACGTCAGCGGTCTACATTCTTTGAAGATACTGATAATTTTGACCATTTTCTGGCTTCTGCTGAAGTTATCTTTGCTTATGCAATAACTTCATACAATAGTCGGCTTGAGCTGCTAAAGTCTACCTAAAAGGACTCCTAAAAAAAAAAAAGAAATAAAAAAAAAAGAGAAGTGCGCATGGTAAATGTATATCTGTATAAAAGGCCAAATTGGGTCCTGGGTTCAGTGATTACACATCAGTCCAGATAAGGCCAGGGAACAATTTAGTAATATTTTTTTTTCCTCAGGAAAACCACATTCTGAAGCAGTACTTTGACGTCTATTTTCATAACTGTAGTACTATACAAGTCTGACAATCAGGTCATATTCTGGGTTAGGATATAGGCAAATACTCAGGATGCAACTGATATTTTAATATTGTAGCAGCCTTGGTCCACAACCCATTTCACCAAGAAATCTACATCCAGCAATGTTTTTACAGAAGGCATAGAGTACTGGAAGCCCACAAATAAACCTCTGTGCCTTTAGTAATATTATACATACATGCACGTGAACACACATTACACACTTCCTACATATACAGTGCCGTGATAAAGTATTCATACTCCTTGAAATTTTCCACATTTTGCTAGGTTACAACCAAAAATGTAAATGTATTTTATTGGGATTTTATGTGATAGACCAACACAAAGTGGCACATAATTGTGAAGTGGAAAGAAAATTATAAATTGTTTCACATTTCTTACAAATAAATATCTGAAAAGTATGGCGTGTATTTGTATTCAGCCCCCCCCCCCCCCTCCCGAGTCAATACTTTGTAGAACCACCTTTTGCTGCAATTGAAGCTGCAAGTCTGAGTATGCCTCTATCAACTTTGAACATCTAGGAGCATGAAAGGTTTGCCCATTCTTCTCTGAAAAATAGCTTAAACTCTGTCAGATTGGATGGAGAGCATCTGTGAACAGCAATTTTCAAATCTTGCCACAGATTATCGGTTGGATTTAGGTCTGGACTTTGACTGGGCCATTCTAACACATGAATATGCTTTGATCTAAACCATGCCATTGTAGCTCTGGCTGTATGTTTAGGGTCGTTGTCTGGCTGGAAGGTGAACCTCTGCCCCAGTAGCAAGTCTTTTGCAGACTAACTGCTCTGTATTTGGCTCCATCTTCCCTATAAATTCTGACCAGCTTCCCCATCCCTGCTGAAGAAAATTATATTTACAACAGGATGCTGCTGCCACCACGTTTCACTGTGGAGATGGTGTGTTCAGGGTGATGTGCAGTGTTAGTTTTCCGCCACACATTGGGTTTTGCTTTTAGGCCAAAAAGTTCAATTTTGCTCTCATGTGAACAGAGCGCCTTCTTCCACACGTTTGCTGTGTCCCCCACATGGCTTCTCGCAAACTGCAAACGGGACTTATGGCTTTCTTCTTGCCCCTCTTCCATAAAGGCCAGATTTGTGGAGTGCACGACTAATAGTTGTCCTGTGGCCAGATTCTCCAACCCAAGCTGTGGATCCCTACAGCTCCTCCAGAGTTACCACGGGCCACTTGACTGCTTCTCTGATTAATGATCTCCTTGCCCAACCTGTCAGTTTAGGTGGACAGCCATATTTTGGTAGGTTTGCAGTTGTGCCATACTCTTTCCATTTTCGGATGATGAATTGAACAGGGGTCTGCAAGATGTTCAAAGCTTGGGATTTTTTTTTTTTTTTATATAACCTAACCCTGCTTAAAGTCTCTCCACAACTTTATCCCTGACCTGTCTGATGTGTTTCTTGGCCTTCATGATACGGTTTACTAAGCTTCTTCAACAAAGGCTCTGAGGGCTTCACAGAACAGCTGTATTTATACGGAGATTAACCACTTGCCTACAGTGCACTTTCACCCCCTTCCTGCCCAGACCGATTTTCAGCTTTCAGCGCTCTCACACTTTGACTGAGAATTACTCAGTCATGCAACACTGTACCCATACAAAAATTGTGTCCTTTTTTCACACAAATAGAGCTTTCTTTTGATGGTATTTGATCAATACTGGGTATTTTATTTTTTGTGCTATAAATAAAAAAAGACTGAAAATATTGGGAAAAAACGCATTTTTCTTTGTTTCGGTCATAAAATTTTGCAAATTAGTAATTTTTCTTCACAAATTTTGGCCAAAATTTATACTGCTACTTATCTTTGGTAAAAATAACCCAAGTAAGTGTATATTATTTGGTCTTTGTGAAAGTTATAGAGTCCACAAGCTATGGTGCGAATCATTGAAAATTGATCACACTTGATCACACCTGATGTACTGAAGGCCTATCTCATTTCTTGAGACACTAAAAAGTCAGGAAAGTACAAATACCCCCCAAATGACCCCTTTTTGGAAAGTAGACATTCCAAGGTATTTAATAAGGGGCATGGTGAGTTTTTTGAAGTTGTAATTTTTTCCCACAATGCTTTGCAAAATGAAGATTTTTTTTTTTTTTTTTTTTTTACAAATTGCCGTATTAACAGGTTATTTCTCTCACACAGCACATGTATACTTGCAACTACACCCCAAAACACATTCTACTACTCCTCCTGAGTATGGCGATACCACATGTGTGAGACTTTTTCACAGCCTGGCCACATACAGAGGCCTAACATCCAAGTAGCCCCGTCCGGCATTCTAGGAGCACAAATTACACATATAATTTCCTGACAACCTATCGCACTTTTGAAGGCCCTGGAGCACCAGGACAATGGAAACCCCCATAAAATTACCCCATTTTAGAAAGCAAACAGCCCAACGTATAATTTTTGAGGCATAATGAGTCTTTTGAATATGTCATTTTTTTTCCACAAGTTTTTGGAAAATGTGGAAAGAAAATGAAAACACTTTTTTTACACAAAGCTGTCCATTTATGCAATATTTCTAACACATAGCATGTACATAGCAAAAATTGCACCCCAAAATACATTCTGCTATTCCTCCTGAGTATGGCGATACCACATGTGTAACACTTTTTCACAGCCTGGCCACATACATAGGCCTAACATCCAAGTAGCGCTTTACACAGTTGTCCATTTATCCACTTTAACCACTTAAGCCCCGGAGGATTTGGCTGCTAAACGACCAGAGGGCATTTTGCGATTCGGCACTGCGTGACTTTAACGGACAATTGCGCGGTCGTGCGACGCTGTACCGAAACGAATTTGGCGTCCTTTTTTTCCCACAAACAGAGCTTTCTTTTGGTGGTATTTGATCACCTGTGCGATTTTTTGATCACGCGCTATAAACAAAAAAAGAGCGTAAATTTTGCAAAAATAGCAATATTTTTCCCTTTTTTTTTATATGAAATTCCCCCCAAAAAAAAATGTAAAAATCAAAATTTTTTAATATTTTCGGCCAATTTGTTTTATGCTACCTATGTTTGGTAAAAAAAAATCGCAAAAAGCGTATTTTGATTGGTTTGCGCAAAAGTTATTGCGTTTACTAACAAAGGGAAAGATTTTTGTCATTTTTGTTGTTTTTTTTTTTAACGCGTAATGGCGGCGATCTGCGATTTTTTTTGCGGTACTGCGACATTGCGGCGGACAGATCGGACCCTTGACTGACATTTTTGACACTTTTGGGGTTACCAGTGACATTTCTACAGTAATCAGTGCTATACATATGCACTGTTACTGTAAAAATGCACTGGTAGTGAAGGGGTTAACTTTATTTGAGAGGGAGGGGCTGTGTGTGTCCCTAGGGGCGTGATTCTAACTGTGATTGGCTGTGGCTTCAACTGTATGCAGAGTGATCAATGGATCTACATAGTAGATCCATGTGATCAGCTCTCATACAGAGAGGAGAATGACCGGCAGCTTGTTTACACAAGCTGCCTGACTATCTCCCTCTCCCCCGCCGATCGCAGAGTGGCCGGCGGCGATCGGGTCCGCCGGTCACGTGCGCGGGGGGGTCCGTGACCACGCGGGAGCGGGAGCGCGCCTCCGGCGGCGCGCGCTCGCTCCCTAAACCCTCACAGGCGAGCGACGTAGACCTACGTCACTTTGCCTGTGAGGGGCTGACCGCCGCCGTAGATAGTCGTGCGGCGGTCGGCAAGTGGTTAAGACTGGGCCTATTTTTGACACTTGGTGTTTACAAGCTAAAATCATTTTTTTTTGCTAGAAAACTACTTGGAACCCCCAAACATTATATATTTTTTTTTTAGCAGAGACCCTAGAGAATAAAATGGAGATCGTTGCAATATTTTTTATCACACCATATTTGCGCAGCAGTCTTCCAAATGCGGTTTTTTTGAAAAAAAATTAACTTTTTTGAACTAAAACATAAGAAAACAGTAAATTTAGCACAATTTTTTTCCATAATGTGAAAGATAATGTTACGCCGAGTAATTAGATACCCAACATGTCATGCTTCAAAATTGCGCATGCTCACAGAATGGCGCCAAACATTGGTACTTAAAAATCCCCATAGGCAACATTTTAAAAATTTCTGCAGGTTAGTAGCTTAGAGTTACAGAGGAGGTCTAGGGCTCAAATTATTGCTCTCGCTCTAACGATCGCGGCGATACCTAACATGTATGGTTTGAACACCGTTTACATATGTGGGCGGGACTTGCGTATGCGTTTGCTTCTGCGCGCGAGCTAACGGAGACAGGGCGCTTTAATTTTTTTTTTTTTTTTTTCCTATTTATTTTATTTATCATTTTTTTATTTTTACACAGTTTAAAAAAAAAATGTTTTGATCATTTTTATTCCTATTACAAGGAATGTAAACATCCCTTGTAATAGAAATAGGCATGACAGGTCCTCTTTATTGTGAGATCTGGGGTCAAAAAGACCTCACACCTCACAACTACACTAAAAAAGAAAAAAAAAAAAAAAAAAAATTGTTGAAAGAGGAAAAAAAAAAAAAGCAAAAAAAAAAAAAAGTGGCCCTTTAAACCGGTTGCTAGGCAACGTCTTTTGACGTAGCTCCGGTCCTCCAAGACCATAGAGTTGAGTGAGGGCCATCTTGCCCTCACTCGACTTCCTGTCTCTGAGGATCCGGGACCGGATAGTTTTCCCCGCTGCCGGCGGGTCCAGTAAGCTGGGAAAACGTCTGGGACGCGGCAGGAGGGGGGGGGCACCTCTTCCCCTGCACCGTAAGGGTAATTCCGCTGCGAATCCGCCACTGGGACCACCCTTATCTGAAAGCCGACCGCCCGCCATTTAAAAAAAATACCGGGGTTATGGGGGCTATCTGCTGCCATAACTCCAGTATTTAGCTTTTAATGGCCGACGCATATAGTCGTTAGGCGGTCAGTAAGTGATTGCATGTATATGGCAAACAGGTGACGATGACTGATGGGGTGACAGGTGACGATGACTGATGGGGTGACAGGTGACGATGACTGATGGGGTGACAGGTGACGATGACTGATGGGGTGACAGGTGACAATGACTGATGGGGTGACAGGTGACGATGACTGATGGGGTGACAGGTGACGATGACTGATGGGGTGACAGGTGACGATGACTGATGGGGTGACAGGTGACGATGACTGATGGGGTGACAGGTGACGATGACTGATGGGGTGACAGGTGACGATGACTGATGGGGTGACAGGTGACGATGACTGATGGGGTGACAGGTGACGATGACTGATGGGGTGACAGGTGACGATGACTGATGGGGTGACAGGTGACGATGACTGATGGGGTGACAGGTGACGATGACTGATGGGGTGACAGGTGACGATGACTGATGGGGTGACAGGTGACGATGATTGATGAGGTGACAGGTGACGATGATTGATGAGGTGACAGATGACAATCACTGACGGGGTGACGCGACGATGATTGATGGGGTGACAAGTGGCGATCACTGATGGGGTGTCAAGTGACGATGATTGATAGGGTGACAGATGACGGTGACTGATGGGGTGACAGGTGACGATGACTGATGGGGTGACAGGTGACGGTGATTGATGGGGTGACAGGTGATGGTCACTGATGGGTGACAGGTGACGGTGCACGGCGGTACTGATGGCAGTCTCTGGTGACCGGTGAACTTTAGGCTACATTCACATGTGAGCGTAGCGATCATGGGCAGAATCACTGCGATTCTGCCCGTGATCCAGAAATCATTGCAAATCGCGGGACGCCTGTGCGTTGCCTGTGATTTGCAATAGCACCCCAAACGCTGTGCGATGTTGCAGCGATTTCCGCCTGCCGAATCGAGGTAACATCACGCAAACAACGCATGACGCCCCAAAGAAGCTCTTGTACCTTTTTTGGGCGTCATGCGATGTTTGCGCGATGTTACCGTGATTCGGCAGGCGGAAATGGCGGCAACATCGCACAGCGTTTGGGGTGCTATTGCAAATCACGGGCAGCGCACAGGCGTCCCGCCATTTGCAATGATTTCCGGATCGCGGGCAGAATCGCTGTGATTCTGCCTGCGATCGCTGCGCTCACATGTGAACGTTATGGGTGTCAATTTCTGGGCACTGATGAGGTGACTGTTGGGTGACAGGTGACATTGGGGGGGGCTGAGGACTGTGTGTGGGGACCTTTATTTGTGTGCTTTTTACTTTTTACACGGGTACAGAGCAGTAACTCAATGTTTCTAGCTCTTCTCCCCTCACACTGGAAACTGTATGAGGAGAGAAGAGCTAGTAACACTGAGTTACTGCTCTTTGTTTACATTTTGTGATCGGCTGTGAATGGATTCACAGCCGATCACATAGTAAACAGTCACTGTCAGTGACTGTTTACTACCGCCGGTGACAGCTGTGTTCCTACGGAACACAGTGCCACCGACATGACCGCGCTGCGCGCTCCCGATCGCGCATGCGCGGTCATCTCCCGGGCGCCTCCATTGTGATCGGCTGTGTCATTGGAACACAGCCGATCACGTGGGAAATAGCCATGCCTATTGGCTGTTTCCCCCCTGCCGGTGACCGGCTGTGTCCCGGGGACACGCCGACACCGGCAGTGCACGGCGGCGCGCCCGCGATCGCGCGCCTGCCCTGCTTGAATGGGCGGACGTCATATGACGGCCGCCCAGGATAATAGCCGCACCGTCCCGCCGTCATATGACGGCGGGCTGGCGGTAAGTGGTTAAGTTACACACAGGTTGACTCCATTTACTAATTAGGTGACTTTTGAAGGCAATTGGTTCCACTAGATTTTAGTTAGGGGCTTTAGAGTAAAAGGGGGCTGAATACAAATGCATGCCAACCTTTTCAGATATTTGTAAAAAGATGCTGAAAACCATTTATCATTTTCCTTCCACTTCACAATTATGTGCCACTATGTGTCGGTCTATCAGAAAAAATCCCAAAAAATATATTTACGTTTTTTGGTTGCAACATGACAAAATGTGGAAAATTTCAAGGGGTATGAATACTTTTTCAAGGTATTGTACATGCAGACCAAGTTGTCCTGAAAATTGACAGTAAAATTAGTTCAGAAACCTGATATTTTTGTATTTAGTCCTTTAAGAATGCACAGTAGAAGGCAACAGATATCCAAAAATCAAAGTGATAAAGTAACACTGCCAAAGCATACAATTTTTTTTTTAGTATGTAAACAGTCTCCATTATGTATAAAATTACTTTCGATTAACAGATAAAAAAATGCAAACATGTTTGACCGTAATGGGGGATTATGGAAATACAAACCTGCAATAATGCAACTGCCACAAAAACTGCAGCTACTATTATTAAATTGTCTTGTAGCCACTTCTCAAACTGGCCCACGCATCCCTTGGTGTAAATATAACTCTGCTGCTCCAACTCCTGTTCAATAAAGGGAAAAAAATCCAGTTCATTACAAAAACAAAAAAACAAAGCACCAAAACAAAAAAAAACACACAAATGCTGAGAAGTAACACATGCAGAAAAATCTGTACCTCTTCGAGGTAGCCCTGGATCCAATGATTCGCTAAATGTTTTAAGTGATTGTATAGTCTCTATTTTCTATTTAAATTAACTTGTTATACACTTACCTCCTCTGTTCAGTTGGTTTTGCACAAAGCAGCCTGGTTTCTTCTCTTCTCGGGTCCCTGACTGGAGTTTCTGGCCCCTCCCTCCTGTGAGTGCCCCCACAGCAAACTGCTTTCTATGGGGGCACTCGAGCCGAGCTGCAGCTTCGTGTATCCATTCAGACACGGAGCTGCCGGTCAGCCCTGCCCCTCTCTCTCCTGATTGGCTAACTTGGTTTAACTGACAGCAGCGGGAATCAATGGCGTTGCTGCTGTGTCTCAGCCAATCAGGAGAGAGAGTCCCAGATTGCTGAGGCACTTGTGGACATCGCTGGAAAAAGATGGGATCAGGTAAGTATTAGGGGGGCTGCTGCACACAGAAGGTTTTTTATCTTAATGCATAGAATTCATTAAGATTAAAAAAACCTTCTGACTTTACAACCTCTTTAATCTTGCAAAAAAAAAAATACAATTGTAGTGCATGGTTGCATACGTTTTAGTTTAAAAATTACAGACGCACATGTACACAGGAAGGACTTCCAGGAGGGTCAGTCTCCTGGGTCCCCAATAACTCTCACAGGTTTGTCATGCTGATCTCCACATCATTATTGCATCATGAAATATGCAGAGGGTGAGATGTGGGGGACCCAGCAGATTGATACTCCCAGAAGTGAATGTTTCTCTATGAAGTACAGCAGATTTCTACCGAAGAGAGTGGCATTTAGGAGGGATATGCAGATGGAAAGAAAAGTAGTCAAAGTCTTTTACAGTTGTGGGGCTATTTTACAAGTGGGTGATTTTAAGAAGTATTTTTAAGATACAAGGACTGTGTGCTGCATATAATGAGAGCATGCTCAGGATCTATACCCTTTCATTCTCCCCAACAGTTTGACTCAATCTGGCACCGTGCACCACACACACGCTTTCCAACATATGTCTAAGGTCTTACACAATTCTAGAAAGCATCCCAACCCAGTTACCCTGGGCTGAAGGGAACTGTCCCAGATAGAAGCATACCAAGCACCTAATACCAATTAGCCATAACTTTATGACCACACACCAGTTCACTGAATAACACCGATTATCTCATTACAATGGTATCCAAAATGTGGTGGGATACATTAGGCAGCAAGAAAAAAATAAAAAATAAAAAAACACAAGAGGATGCGTTGAAAGCAGAAAAAAAAAAAAAAAAAAAACGTCCATTACAGTTTGTTGTGTATGTGGCTGCATAGCCTCAAGCCTCAAACCGTTCAGGGTTCCTATGAGAACCCGTGTCCACAGCCAAAGTGCCTACAATGAGCATGTGAGCATCAGATCTGGACCAGGAGGCAATGAAAGAAGGTGAATGAGGTTTTCATCTACATCATGTGGATGGATGGGTGCGTGCAAGTTGCTTACCTGGGGGACAGACAAAACCAGGATGCACTATGGGAAGAAAGCAACCTTGAGTCCTGCCATTCATGTGGACATTACCTTGACATGTACCCTTACCTAAACATTGTTAGTGACCCAAGTAAAATCCTCCATAGAAACTGTATTTCTTGATGGCAGTGCCCGCTTTTAGTAGGATAACATACTCTGCCTCACTGTAAAAATGGTTTAAGAAATACTTTAAGGAACACAAGTTTGATGTGTTGACTATGTCCCCTTTAGGTTCTCAAGATTGCAATGCAAATCTAGCATCTCTGGGATGTGCTGGAAAAATGAGTCCAATCCACGGAGGCTTCACCTCAAAACTTACAGGACTTAAAAGGATCGTCTACTGGTGACTTAGCACCAGATAGCACAGTAAACCTTCAGAGGGGCAGGGCTGTTTTGACGGCAAAAAGGGGACCTGCTCAATATTTGATGGGTGGTCATAAAGGTATGGCTGATCGATGTATAAACACTAAACTCTAGCCTCGGAGGAGAATGTTACATCTTTTCTGCAGCCCAATGCTACTGGCAAATGAGCAGATAATGATAGACTTCATTTAGCAAGATCAGGTTTCACAAAGATAACAGCCTTGTATAATCTTGTCTGGTTTCCAGTTTTACCCTACTAAAAAGGGCTAATAAGCAATTGGACCTAAAACACATGCAGACCTTCACATAATGAGCAGCCATTTTTGCCAGATCAATCAATCACATATTTGGCAAAAAACTTGCCAGCATGCCTCCAAGATAAAACGCACGCCTACAATCTTGATGTCATTTTTTACAAAGTAAAAGGAGCTTCAGATGTCCAAGTACAGGAGATATAAAATGCTAATAGGGTTATTTAAAGCAATAAAAAGCACAATAATATGTCAGTGCCTTAATTAAAACAGCAGCATGCAAACAGTGTGAATATACAAACACCAAAGAAAAATGGATTTTTGTAAAATCTTACCGTAAAAATGGATTTTTGTAAAATCTTACCGTAAAATCCTTTTCTCTTAGCTCATTGACAGACGTAGTCCTCGGTGATACACCACCTTCGGGTTATGTTGCCTCCACAGGAGCAGGACTAGACAGGAAATTAAAAAGCTCTGGCCACACCCTAGGGGCAGTCCCAGAGGGTATATCCTCTCTCTCTCTGCCTCAGCAAATCAGTTATGTGAAAAAGCAGTCTTTAGAGATTTTAACCCAACCCAACTCAAAAACAGAGGGGCGGGGACTACGTCTGTCAATGAGCTAAGAGAAAAGGATTTTACGGTAAGATTTTACAAAAATCCATTTTTCTCTAGCGCTCATTGACAGACGTAGTCCTCGGTGATACACCACCTTCGGGACGTCCCAGAGCAGTATCACAAATGAGGGGTGGGAAAATGGAAATCAAATCCCAATCTAGAAGGCCCAACCGGTGCCAACTAGAAGTTTACAATGCTCATCCTTAATGATGAGACTTCAAACAGAAAAAAACCCTCGAGGTAGACCACCGGTCTCCTCAAATTGCGGCCTGCAAAACCTTGCGGCCAAATGAGGCATCCGCCGATGCCGTCACATCAATTTTATAGAATTTTGTAAAGGTATGTACCGACGACCAGGTGGCCGCCTTACATACCTGGACCACTGACGCCTGATGGCGAAAGGCCCAGGAAGTACTGAGCGCTCGAGTGGAGTGCGCCCTAACAGGGAACGGAGGACTCTGACCCTTAATAGAATAAGCCTGTACCACCGTTTGTCTAATCCATTTGGCAATGGTCGCGGCAGATGCAGGCAAACCCTTTCTGGGGCCATCCGTGATCACAAAAAGTGAATCCGTCTTACGGAATGATTCCGTAGCTTTCAGGTATACCCTGATTGCCCGAACCACATCTAAGGAATGCAACGCATGTTCCCGATGATGCTTGGGCTGAGGACACAAGGAAGGTAGTACAATATCTTCATTCAGATGAAAATCTGAAACCACCTTAGGAAGAAAAGATGGCTTAGGATGAAGTACTACCTTATCCCTATGAATCACTAGGTATGGGGACTGGCATGATAATGCAGCCAGTTCTGACACCCTGTGAGCAGAAGTAATAGCCACCAAGAAGGCCACCTTCTGGGATAAAGTAAGCAAGGGAATCTCCCTGATGTTTTCAAAGGGAGGTTTCTGTAGAACCGACAAAACCAAATTAAGATCCCAGGGCGGTAAGGGCGCGCGGACTGGAGGAGCCAGGTGCCGCACCCCCTGGATGAAATTCCGCACCAAGGACTTGGTAGCTAAAGGTTTCTGAAAGAAGATTGCTAATGCTGAAACTTGACCCTTGATGGTGCTCAAGGCTAGCTTCTGCTCAACCCCTTGTTGCAAAAAGGCCAATATTCGAGTCACCGAATAGGTACGTGGAGGAAATCCTAAAGATTCGCACCACGCAATATAAGTCTTCCATGTGTGATAATAGACCTTGCTGGAAGTCGCTTTCCTTGCTTTAATAAGGGTAGGAATGACTGAAGTAGACAAACCTCTGTCCTTCAGTACTTGGGTCTCAATGGCCAGGCCATTAAACCCAGCGACTGTAAAGCATGATGGTAAATTGGTCCTTGAGACCACAGACACTCCCTGAGACGAAGTTCCCACGGAACGTCTGCGACTAGCATGTCCAAGTCGGCCAGGCCGGCTTGAGGAGGCCAGCCTAGAATTTCTAGGACCACTGGCGCTGATAGAATCTGAACCAGGCGTCCCTAGAGGTATCTGGCCCCGACCATCCGAGAAAGTCTGGTCGTTTTCTGTTCCCACACATTTATCAGATACCTGATTGTTATCAGGAAGGGTGATCTTTTCTGGTTGAACCTCAGGGACCGAAGTCACCCGACTAGAGGCTACTTGGCCTATCTGGTCAACCAGATCCGATTCCTGAGGTATAGGGACTAATCTTAGGAAAAGGTAAAGGAAAAGATCTATTCAGGGAACGGTAACTACCGCTTCCTGTAGTACTTAAATGTTGGAAGGGAAGAATCGCACCGGTAGTAGTGGTTGAAGCTCGATCTAATGTCCTGAATACCGGTGAAAACGTCCCCCCACCCTGAAACCGGGTGGGGGCGCACCTTCAGGCTGTGTACTCCTTTGCTTCGGGTTTGGCTGGGTTGGTCCTCTGCTTGTCCGACCAGCCCTTCTTGAACCCTCCTGGAGGAGTCTTGCCTATCCCGCTAGTACCAGCCGGGCGCCCTTTATGGGCGGTAAAGAAAGGTCCTCGCTTGTTGCGAGGTCCCTTAGCTTTAGCAGCCTGTGGCAAAAAAGTGCTCTTGCCCCCAGTGGTGCATGCCCTAATAAGGGAGTAGTGTCCAAGGCTGCGTCACAGATAAACTGTAGCCCTTGTATAATCTGTTCCATCAAATCAGATGTCTCCTGGGGAATATCTTTTCCCCTAAGGTCTTGGCGTACCATTTTCGCCCATTCCGTAAGTGTCTGGGAAACTAGACCAATAACAATTACTGGTCTAAATGCTGACCCTATCAGAGAGAAGATGGTGCGGGACTCTGCTTCCATCTTTCGATCCACCGGATCCTTAAAGGACGAAGTGTCCTCCACTGGGATAACCGTGGCTTTATTCAGCCTGGAAATAGGTGGATCCACCACTGGTGGTACCGTCCATTTCTTAATGATGGATTCCTCAAACGCATAGCGTCTAGCAATACGCTTGGAAATAGTAAAGGTACGTTTAGAATGCTCCCATTCTCCTTTAATCTGATTACCGAAACATTTGGGTACAGGAAAAACCTTCACCGTTTTGATGGGCTTATTAGTACCAAAAGGAATCTCTGTTTCAGTTGCCTCTGCCGGTAAAGCCTCAAGTTTTAAGGTTTCCTGCACTGCCACAACTAGTGCGTCCACCAATGCTTCTTCCTGAATTATAGCAGGAGAAGAAGCGTCCTCCTCACTGTCTGAGGGGGCTTTACCTGGGATAACAGCCTTTGCAGAGGAACCTGCAACTGCAGTGACCATCTCTGAATCTGAGTCAGAGGTATCAGATAATATAGGGGTAGGCGGGGGTCGCTTCCTTGACCCCCGTCCCTGACAGGCCGCCTCCACCCGAGCCACCATAGACTCCAAAATTGCTGTAAATGACTCTACACTCTGTGCACCGGCGGGTCCCGTGGCCCCCTCGAGGGAAACAGGTGGGGGAATATGTGTGGCAGGGTCCATGATAATTCCAGTCACTTCCTGGATAATATAATTCAAAAATAAAAAACCTTTTTTTTTTTTTTTTTTTTTTCAGACCCCCAGCGCCACAAAAAGCCCTTTAGTGTTACCTGCTAGGGATCCCTATCGATCGAGAGAGAGAGAGAGAGATAGACCCCCAGGCTCACCACTTGATGCTCAGAGTTTAACTGCAACAGGTTACAGCGCTGTCTTGACAAACAGGAAGTCTTTTGGCTGGCTGCCCAGGAAGAAAGGAGGCGGCTCCGCCCTTCTGCACGCCTTCCGGCGCCTCCCCTAGCTCCACGAGGTGTTTGGATCACCTCAAACATGGCCGCCCCCATGCTGGAGACACGAGGCTACGCCAAAATGGCGGCTCGTGCGATCCAGCAAAAAAAATGGCGGCGGCCTGTACTGAATAGCGGTGTGCTGCAGGGCACACAACACTCTCTCTGCATGGGGATTTGGCGTGGTTGGCGGTACCGGCCCTGGCGGACCGCATGGCCATTCGGGAGGCCTGCTAATAGCTGGAGATCTGATTAGGAAGGCAGTCTACATGTCCGTGGCTTCTGACTGGTAGGTAGCTTATTCTTATCACCGTAAGATTCCCAGAATGCCACAGATTATAATCTTTTTAACATGTATACAATTAGATTGTTAGCTCCCAAACCAAGCCTCCTGGCTTTTTGCACATAAAATCACACTCAAAGTAGGAGGATCTGTGTCATTTATAGGATAGAGAGGGACTCTATCTTACCATACAGAGAGGGGCCCGCGTTCACCACAAGACCCGTCAGGGGAAAAGGGGGAACATACTACTCACCATACCGGAACCAGGCGGGCACCAACTCCTGACAGTACCCCTCTCCACCGGGGCGGGAGGGCTGTCGACCGATATGGACGCCGTGACTCATGGTCTTTGGCGTTTCAGCGAGACGTTTAACTCGCGGGGTCAGTCCTTTAATGGGACTTTGTCGCGGCCGACCCAGCGCGGAGCTATGGCCTGCACGCGCTCGTAGGCTGAACTGGGGTGACCACCGGATCTCAACATCCAGCCCGTCGCCCAGTTCAGCTTTCTTGCTTGAAGATCTCACAGGAACACTGGAGAAAAAAAGCTGTCTAAAAAAATCTTTTAAGAAAAAAATCTTGCCAGGACCTAAGATCCCAGCAAGGTATCTAGGTCCTTACTCCTAACTAGACAGAAAATAACTGATTTGCTGAGGCAGAGAGAGAGAGGATATACCCTCTGGGACTGCCCCTAGGGTGTGGCCAGAGCTTTTTAATTTCCTGTCTAGTCCTGCTCCTGTGGAGGCAACATAACCCGAAGGTGGTGTATCACCGAGGACTACGTCTGTCAATGAGCGCTAGAGAAAATCCTTTTCTCTTAGCTCATTGACAGACGTAGTCCTCGGTGATACAGCACCTTCGGGTTATGTTGCCTCCACAGGAGCAGGACTAGACAGGAAATAAAAATGCTCTGGCCACACCCCAGGGGCAGTCCCCGAGGGTATATCCTCTCTCTCTCTCCGCCACAGCAAATCAGTTATGTCACAAAAGCAGTGCTTAGAGAATTTAACCCAACCCAACTCAAAAACAGAGGGGCAGGGACTACGTCTGTCAATGAGCTAAGAGAAAAGGATTTTACGGTAAGATTTTACAAAAATCCATTTTTCTCTATCGCTCATTGACAGACGTAGTCCTCGGTGATACAGCACCTTCGGGAAGTCCCAGAGCAGTATCACAAATGAGGGGTGGGAAAATGGAAATCAAATCCCAATCTAGAAGGCCCAACCGGTGCCAACTAGAAGTTTACAATGCTCATCCTTAATGATGAGACTCAACAAAAATAAATTTTTCAAACAGAAAAAAACCCTCGAGGTAGACTACCGGTCTCCTCAAATTGCGGCCTGCAAAACCTTGCGGCCAAATGAGGCATCCGCCGATGCCGTCACATCAATTTTATAGAATTTTGTAAAGGTATGTACCGACGACCAGGTGGCCGCCTTACATACCTGGACCACTGACGCCTGATGGCGAAAGGCCCAGGAAGTACTGAGCGCTCGAGTGGAGTGCGCCCTAACAGGGAACGGAGGACTCTGACCCTTAATAGAATAAGCCTGTACCACCGTCTGTCTAATCCATTTGGCAATAGTCGCGGCAGATGCAGGCAACCCCTTTCTGGGGCCATCCGTGATCACAAAAAGTGAATCCGTCTTACGGAATGATTCCGTAGCTTTCAGGTATACCCTGATTGCCCGAACCACATCCAAGGAATGCAACGCATGTTCCCGATGATTATTGGGCTGAGGACACAAGGAAGGTAGTACAATATCTTCATTCAGATGAAAATCTGAAACCACCTTAGGAAGAAAGGATGGCTTAGGATGAAGTACTACCTTATCCCTATGAATCACTAGGTATGGGGACTGGCATGATAATGCAGCCAGTTCTGACACCCTGCGAGCAGAAGTGATAGCCACCAAGAAGGCCACCTTCTGGGATAAAGTAAGCAAGGGAATCTCCCTGATGTTTTCAAAGGGAGGTTTCTGTAGAACCGACAAAACTAAATTAAGATCCCAGGGCGGTAAGGGCGCGCGGACTGGTGGAGCCAGGTGCCGCACCCCCTGGATGAAATTCCGCACCAAGGACTTGGTAGCTAAAGATTTCTGAAAGAAGATTGCTAATGCTGAAACTTGACCCTTGATGGTGCTCAAGGCTAGTTTCTGCTCAACCCCTTTTTGCAAAAAGGCCAATATTCGAGTCACCGAATAGGTACGTGGAGGAAATCCTAAAGATTCGCACCACGCAATATAAGTCTTCCATGTGTGATAATAGACCTTGCTGGAAGTCGCTTTCCTTGCTTTAATAAGGGTAGGAATGACTGAAGCTGACAACCCTCTGTCCTTCAGTACTTGGGTCTCAATGGCCAGGCCATTAAAACCAGCGACTGTAAAGCACGATGGTAAATTGGTCCTTGAGACCACAGACATTCCCTGAGACGAAGTTCCCACGGAACGTCTGCGACTAGCATGTCCAAGTCGGCCAGGCCGGCTTGACGAGGCCAGCCTAGAATTTCTAGGACCACTGGCGCTGACTGGATCTGAACCAGGCGTCCCTAGAGCTATCTGGCCCCGACCATCCGAGAAAGTCTGGTCGTTTTCTGTTCCCACACATTTATCAGATACCTGATTCCTATCAGGAAGGGTGATCTTTTCTGGTTGAACCTCAGGGACCGAAGTCACCCGGCTAGAGGCTTCTTGGTCTGTCTGGTCAACCAGATCCGATTCCTGTGGGGAATAGAGACTAATCTTAGGAAAAGGTAAAGGAAAAGATCTATTCAGGGAACGGTGACTACCGCTCCCTGTAGTACTTAAATGTTGGAAGGGAAGAATCGCACCGGTAGTAGTAGTCGATGCTCGATCTAATGTCCTGAATACCGGTGAAAACGTCCCCCCACCCTCAACCCGGGTGGGGGCGCACCTTCAGGCTGTGTAATCCTTTGCTTCGGGTTTGGCTGAGTCGGTCCTCTGTTTGTCCGACCAGCCTTTCTTGAACCCTCCTGGAGGAGTCTTGCCTTTCCCGCTTGTTCCAGCCGGGCGTACGAACCCTTTATGTGCGGTAAAGAAAGGTCCTCGCTTGTTGAGAGGTCCCTTAGCTTTAGCAGCCTGTGGCAAGAAAGTGCTCTTGCCCCCAGTGGCATCCTTAATAATTTCATCTAGGGTGGCCCCAAATAGATGATTCCCCTGAAAGGGGAGATTCGTCAAGGTCAGCTGACCAGCATTTTAACCACAGCACACGTCTGAGGATTACCGCTGACATAGATGCATGCCCTAATAGGGGGGTAGCATCCAAGGCTGCGTCACAGACAAACTGTAGCCCTTGTATAATCTGTTCCATCAAATCAGATGTTCCCTGGGGGATATCTTTTCCCCTTAGGTCTTGGCGTACCAATCTCGCCCATTCCGTTAGTGTCTGGGAAACTAGACCAATAACAATTACTGGTCTAAATGCTGACCCTATCAGGGAGAAGATAGTGCGGGACTCCGCTTCCATCTTTCGATCCACCGGATCCTTAAAGGACGAAGTGTCCTCCACTGGGATAACCGTGGCTTTATTCAGCCTGGAAATAGGTGGATCCACCACTGGTGGTACCGTCCATTTCTTAATGAAGGATTCCTCAAATGGATAGCGTCTAGCAATACGCTTGGAAATCGTAAAGGTACGCTTAGAATGCTCCCATTCTCCTTTAATTTTATTACCAAAACACTTGGGTACAGGAAAAACCTTCACAGTTTTGATGGGCTTGTTAGTACCAAAGGGAATCTCTGTTTCAGTTGCCTCTGCCGGTAAAACCTCAAGTCTTAAGGTTTCCCGCACTGCCACAACTAGTGCGTCCACCAATGCTTCTTCCTGAATTATAGCGGGAGAAGGAACGTCCTCCTCACTGTCTGAGGGAGCTTTACCTGAGGTAACAGCCCTTGCAGAGGGACCTGCAGCTGCAGTGACCATCTCTGAATCTGAGTCAGAGGTGTCAGATAATATAGGGGTAGGCGGGGGTCGCTTCCTTGACCCCCGTCCCTGACAGGCTGCCTCCACCCGAGCCACCAAAGACTCCAAAACTGCTGTAAATGCATCCATACTCTGTGCACCGACGGGTCCCGTGGCCCCCTCGAGGGAAACAGGTGGGGGAATTTGTGTGGCAGAGTCCATGATTATTCCAGTAATTTCCCGGATAATACAATTCAATTAAATAAAAAAACTTTTTTTTTTTTTTTTCAGACCCCCAGCGCCACAAAAGCCCCTTAGTGTTACCTGCTAGGGATCCCTATCAATCGAGAGAGAGAGAGATAGACCCCCAGGCTCACCACTTGATGCTCAGAGTTTAACTGCAACAGGTTACAGCGCTGTCTTCACAAACAGGAAGTCTTTTGGCTGGCTGCCCAGGAAGAAAGGAGGCGGCTCCGCCCCTCTGCACGCCTTCCGGCGCCTCCCCTAGCTCCACGAGATGTTTGGATCACCTCAAACATGGCCGCCCCCATGCTGGAGACACGAGGCTACGCCAAAATGGCGGCTCGTGCGATCCAGCAGGGCGGCCTGTACCGAATAGCGGTGTGCTGCAGAGCACACAACACCTTCTCTGCATGGGGATTTGGCGTGGTTGGCGGTACCGGCCCTGGCGGACCGCATGGCCGTTCGGAAGGCCTGCTATTGCTGGAGATTTGACTAGGAAGGCAGTCTACATGTCCGTGGCTTCTGACTGGTAGGTACTTTATTATTATCACAGTAAGATTCCCATACTGCCACTGATTACAATCTTTTTAACATGTATACAATTAGATTGTTAGCTCCCAAACCAAGCCTCCTGGCTTTTTGCACATAAAATCACACTCAAAGTAGGGGGATCTGTGCCATGTTATAGGATAGAGGGGGACTCTATCTTACCATACAGAGAGGGGCCCGCGTTTACCACAAGACCCGTCAGGGGAAAAGGGGGAACATACTACTCACCATACCGGAACCAGGCGGGCACCAACTCCTGACAGTACCCCTCTCCACCGGGGCGGGAGGGCTGTCGACCAATACGGACGCCGTGACTCATGGTCCTTGGCGTTTCAGCGAGACGTTTAACTCGCGGGGTCAGTCCCCCAGTGGGACTATGTCGCGGCCGACCCAGCGCGGAGCTATGGCCTGCATGCGATCGTAGGCTGAACTGGGGTGACCACCGGATCTCAACATCCAGCCCGTCGCCCAGTTCAGCTTTCTTGCTTGAAGATCTCACAGGAACACTGGAGAAAAAAGCTGTCTAAAAAATCTTTTTAAGAAAAAAATCTTGCCAGGACCGAAGATCCCAGCAAGGTATCTAGGTCCTTACTCCTAACTAGACAGAAAAAAACTGATTTGCTGTGGCGGAGAGAGAGAGGATATACCCTCGGGGACTGCCCCTGGGGTGTGGCCAGAGCATTTTTATTTCCTGTCTAGTCCTGCTCCTGTGGAGGCAACATAACCCGAAGGTGCTGTATCACCGAGGACTACGTCTGTCAATGAGCGATAGAGAAATATGAATAAATAAGGTTGCAGCACTAGTGATAATTTATAGAGTTAACTAGATTATAAAAACACGTGTGAAATAACTAAAATAATTAAGTCCACAAAAAATTTTGAGTCCTTCCGAGTGAATCCATAAGATGAATCCAAAAACGTGACAAAAAAAAGTGCTGAGATGAATTAAAATGTCACCGCCTTGTGATCCTCCACCAAAAGTAAGAATGCACACTCACCAGACCAATATGCTGTCTTTATTAGGACAGCTATAGCGTATTCGGTTTAAAATGTCAGATCTTGAACCATGCCAGGCAAATCAAGCTGAGTGCGATCAATATTCTTCACAAGAAGAATGACCTCTCTTCAGGTATTGCACTCAATCATTTGTTGTAATCACCAAGCATAAGAAAAAAAAAAAAGAGTTTTCCTCATAGCGTATCATTTTAAAACCATAAAAACAAAGCTGAACATATCACTTCATTAAAGATCCATACAGTGCAATAAAGCTAGGTGCACTTATATGAAGCCACCAAGCTTAACAGAAAAATGGCGGCAGAGCAGAGGTACATGCTGGAGGTCCATATGCTTCCATTCTTATCTTAAGCTTGGTGGCTTCATATGTAAGTGCATCTAGCTTTATTGCACTGTATGGATCTTTAATGAAGTGATATGTTCAGCTTTGTTTTTATGTTTTTAAAATAAAATGATACGCTATGAGGAAAACTCTTTTTTAAGACCCCGTTCACACTGGGGCGACCTGTCAGGCGACCTGGTTGCCTGACAGGTCGTCGTAGGTCCCCTGCCATAGAGAAGCTGTGGACCCGTTCTAATCGGAGCGACACAAGTCGTTCCGACTTAGAAAAAGGGTCCGGAGCTTCTTTGGGGCGACCCGGAGCGACCTGCATTGACTTCAATGATATGAAGTCCATGCCGGCCGCTCCGAGGTCGCGGTGCGAGCTGCGCACCGCGACTTCACAGGTCGCCACCGAAAGTCGGGTCGCTCATTTGTGAACCGGCTCTAATGCTTGGTGATTACAACACTTGATTGAGTGGAATACCTGAAGAGAGGTCATTCTTCTTGCAATTATTGATCGCATTCAGCTTGATTTGCCTGGCGTGGTTCAAGATCTGACATTTATACCCAATACGCTATATAGCTGTCCTAATAAAGACAGCATATTGGTCTGGTGAGTGTGCATTATTACTTTTGGTGGAGGATCACAAGGCGGTGACATTTTAATTCACGTCAGCACTGTTTTTTGTCACGTTTTTGGATTCATCTTATGGATTCACTCGGAAGGACTCACAAATTTTGGTGGACTTAATTTTTTTTTGTTATTTTTACACGTGTTTTTATAATCTAGTTAAATATACTTGGGCATTCAAGCCAATAACTAAAAGGGTTAAAATAATTTCAAGCATGCTTCTAATTCATGACATCAGTAACAAAAAAGCTACCAAGAACCAGTCTTACCAGCTTCAGCCTCACATCGTATCCACACTGCGTGTTGGGAACATCCTCCTGTGGACAGAAAGATGATTTATATCAGAAACACAGCTTGCTTTTTTAACTGCTAGCCCACATGGAATAAGCACTGAATATATGTACCACCTCTGGGATACGGATATAGTTCCTCTTAGCAAAGGAAGCTTCTCATGAAATTAATGCTTTGAAAAAAGCTATAACCAAAAATGTGCCATGCTACACACAAGAAAATCACAAATCAGGAGCAGAAATAAATACAAAGAGAGTGGTATTCTAATTTAAAGAATACAAAGTACCACAAGTGTTTAATGTTCCAAAATGCAAGTGTTCTCAATACCTAAGGGAAAAAAAAAAAAAAATCATACGTCTACCAGTGGAAAAATTTTGAAAGTCCATCTTCCCAGAAATACTGTGTGCATGAACATCCACCTACACATTGACCGCTCACCTTTTTATACAGACATTAGGTTATAAAGGTCTGACCACACTCCCTTTTGTAAGATGGGACTGGCTATAATGCAGGTTGTGGGCTCTTTAAATCAGCTCAGAGTAATGTATCCTGTCATAAAAAGAGACCACAAACCGTGCTCTCCGTATAATACGATTTAAAGCGTTTTTTTTTTTTTTTTTTTTTTTTTAGGATAACAAACACACACAACTGATCCTGTTCCCTTAAAAGCATGTTATACAGCGCAGTGCTTGTGCTGTGTAATTTGGCCCTTTGTATCCCCTAAAAAACCCGGCTGATCCTGCCTATACCCCCCCCCCCCCCATCCGAAAACTGACCACAGTGTATCATGGCTGCTGAGCCCTGACACAGTGGTCAGTTTACGGGCCGCCGTCATTCACAGCCCTGCTCTCGATGTCCTCCTCTGTCCTTCTCCCCCCTCCCCTCCCTGTCTGTCAGCTCCATGTCACGGCCCGCCCGCCCCTCCTCCTGCTGAAATAACGGGTAATGTGTTAAATAATCATCTTTTGTTTCCCAAGCCTGTGGGACTATATCTATGTGTTTTACAAACAACAATGCTGTACTGTATATAGCGGATTTCAGCAAGCTGCTCGACGATCACGTGACCGATCGGGCTCTCTCTCCTCCTCCCGAGGGATGCCCACAAGGGAATCTTAGCCCCGCCCCCTGCAGCTGTCCGATGGGAAGAGGAGAGAGCCGGCCAGTCACGCGATTGCCAAGCAGTACACTGAAATCAGGTATATACAGCATTAAAGAAAGAAAAAGAAAATAAGGAGGTACACAGGTTTAGGAAACAAAGACGATTATACAAAGTCATGAAAGTGGCTTTACAACCACTTTAAACTTTATTATTAATGTAAAAACTGCACTTCCTAAGTATGCAAAAACAAAGTGCAAAAAAACAGGAGGCTAAACATTTAGAGTGCGAGGTCTCCCACAGCTCACCGCTTCCACTGGCAGCTCCAGTAAAAAGTGCGCACATTTTCCACTTGGTTGACAGATTGAACCCGCCCTACGAGTTACATCAACGACTTCATCAAGGGGGACTTTCAAAGTTTTCATACAGATTGACTTGGGATTTTTGTTTTTCATGTTTTTTATTTACTAATGCCTCTGTATTAGGTTAATTAGATAATTAATTAGAGTACCACATTGAATATTCAGCAATTTAGGTTTAGATTTGTGTGTGTAGCGTGGCACATTTTAGTTCTAGATTTATTGGAAAGTTCACTTTTGACTTTGAGCCCCGGTTTACACTGTCACATCGCAAGTGATCTGCACAGGAATCACACTGCATTCTTGTGCAAATCACAAGCAATTCTGTATATATCATAGGTAAAAAGGCGCTGGTAATCTTAATATATGTATGCCTGAGGACGCTCGTTAACCACTTTAGCCCCAGCCCTATTTCGGACACTTTTTGTTCACAAGTTAAAACCAGTATTTTTTCCTAGAAAACTACTTAGAACCCCCAAACATTATATATATTTTTTTAGCAAAGACTCTGGAGAATAAAATGTCGGTCATTGCAAAATTTTTTGTCACGCGGTATTTGCGCAGCGGTCTTTAAAACGCCATTTTTTTGGAAAAAATTTGAAAAATCACATTTCACTGCATTTAAAAAATACTAAACAGTAAAGTTAGCCCATTTTTTTTGTATATTGTGAAAGATGATGTCACGCCGAGTAAATAGATACCAAACATGTTACGGTTTAAAATTGCGCCCCCCCGTGGGATGGCGACAAACTACGGTCAATAGAGATCTCAATCTGCGACGCTTTAAATTTATTTAACGGTTACCAGTTTAGAGTTAGAGTGTAGCTCTTTTTTTTTAATTATTGCCCACGCTCTGGCGATCGCGGCGATACCTCACATGTGTGGTTTGAACAGCGATTTCATTTGCGGCTCGACTTGCGTATACGTTTTTTTTTGTGCGCGAGCTAACGGTGACGGCTAAATTTTTTTTTTTTTTTTTTCCTATTTATTTTTTCTTTTTTTTTAAACTTTATTACAGGTTTTTAAAAAAAAAAAAATCTGATCACTTTTATTGCTGTCACAAGCAATGTAAACATCCCTGGTGACAGCAATATGTCGTGACAGGTACTCTTTATGGAGGGATCGAGGGTCTAAAAGACCCTAGACCCCTCCACTACACTTCCCTGTATGCAAAACGCCGAAAACGGCATTTTTGCATACAGCCGTTTTTCAAATCTGCCGCCTTTTGCAGCACAGTAACCCGGACGTGACGTCATGGACGCCGCCTCCGGGTTACGTCATCGGAGACCCGATCGATGCCGTTTCCGGCATTCATCGGGACTCCATCCAGCCGGCGGACGTGCCGGCTGGGTGCTCGGGGCTCCCGGTGGGACGGTAGCCCAGAGCAAAGCCGCGGAAGGCGGCGGGAGGGGGGGGACGTCCCCTCCCGCCCCCCCGGGTAACGATCGAGCGGCTCCCGAGCCGCATCGATCGTTACCGACGGAAAGCCGACCGTCGGCTTCAAACAACGGTACCGGGATGATGCCTCTAGCTAGAGGCATCATCCCGGTATAACCCCGCAAAGTCTGATGACGTAGAGGTTACGTGACTGGTAGTAAAGTGGTTAAGCGAAATGCATTGTGGTCAATGCTAACCCGGAAGTAACACACAGAGGCATTCGGAACAGAGGCTGGGATACACATCCACCGCCGCAATACATAGAAGGGGGAAAGGAGATACAGGGTGCTGCAGATCCCCGGAGAATATCTTCCGAAGACCCAAAAAAACGATTTTGTACTGCCGAATTGCCCAGTGCCAGGAGGGCACAACAAATAGTAAGAGGCTAATTGTCACCTTATAGTGTATGTTTTTTGGAGAATAAAACAGTATTTCACTATTGGAGGCTATTTGTTCTTCTATATCTTTATGTGTATGGGGGGACTACATGGTCCAACTCGAGTAATATAGGAGCCAGAGATCCAAGCAATCGAGGAGAGGTTTGATCCACCCAATAAAGGGATCACAGGCGTTGGGGGTCCTTGTGACCTGCTGCTAGCTGGTAAGAGGCCACGGTTGTCACATCCCAGCACATGGAGCACTGTGAATGGATTAATAAGAATTCACCAAGCACAATTTTGATTGCATGCTATTGCTTGGACTTTTAAACACTACTTGGAGCACATTTATATATTTATACTTTTTTATATATTCTTATGTGATTTTTTTATATATCCTTATGTGATTTTTGTATGGAATTCTTTATATATTTATTTATTGGTTCACTGATCCACACCTTTGTGGATTAATTTACTTTGAGAAGCACAAACACTTCTTAATTGACGGTTGTCACATCCCAGCACCTGGAGCACTGTGAAGGGATTAATAAGAATCCACCAAGCACAATTTTGATTGCATGCTATTGCCTGGACTTTTAAACACTACTTGGAGCACATTTATATATTTATATTTTTATATATTCTTATGTGATTTTTGTATGGAATTCTTTATATATCTACAGTGGAACCTTGGTTTACGAGTATAATTCGTTCCAGCAGCTTGCTTGTAATCCAAAACACTCGTATATCAAAGCAAGTTTTCCCATAGGAAAGCATTGAAACTCAGATGATTCGTTCCACAAGCATTTATAGTAATATAAAGATATGCTGTTATATATAAAGTAGTACATTACTGTACAGTATAAGTATGCCATCTCCTTTGTTAAACATTATGTGTCCCTGTATTCGTGCTGTACTACATAACAGATGCCGATTATTCTTTATTAGTGCTTGTCTGGCTGTTCACTCACAACACTGCAGCCCTCTGCTTCCTCCTCCCCTCCTCCTCAGATGACGTCAGAAGGAGTGATCGGCCCCTCCCACCGGGTAGAGCAGGGAGACGAGGTGAGAGCGAGGCAAAGAAACGAGGAGACATATACATACAGTAAGTGCAGGGACACTCTAAAACAATATAAATCGGCATGTTTATACAGTGTACAAGCGCTGGGACACATAATGGTATGTGAGAGAGTGCATTTACAGAGGGGATGGCATGCTTTTAGAGTATAAAACTGCTCGTATACCAAGACAGTTTTTTTTTAAAAATGTTGCTCGTCTTTCAAAACGCTCGTAAACAGAGGTACTCGTAAACCAAGGTTCCACTGTATTTATTGGTTCACTGATCCACACCTTTGTGGATTAATTTACTTTGAGAAGCACAAACACTTCTGAATTGAAATTGCACTGGTATGCACTTTTCTTTTCTTATTGCACCAATAGTAGATCATATATATATTTGTAGCAATTTTTAATCACCTATATTACACTTTAAATCACCTATTAATTTTTATAACACGTGATATATTAAGATTACCAGCGCCTTTTTACCCATGATATATACCTATTTATTGTTTTATTACAATTAAAAGGGCAGCAGGTTCAACAATCTTTTATTTAAAGGGCCAGGCGCCTTCTCTTTTCTTTTTACAAGCAATTCTGTGCAGTGCGATTTAACCTCCCTGGCGGTATGATTCTGTCAGGAATTCTGTTCCAAAAGCGGTACAATTCTTTTCATGGAAATTTGGCGTTATGTATTATAGGCCTACAATTCTTAGTAATTACTGACTTAAACCTGACCAAAACAAGTCTCTAGTAGACATCCCAGATGTGATAAATTTGAAACACAAACAAGTGAATTATAATCGAATCAATAATATTATTTTATTATTTAATATATAATATATATAATAAAATTATATTATTGATTAGATTATAATTCATGCGTTATATATTATATATATATATGTGTGTGTATATATATATATATATATACACACACATATACATACATATATATATATATATATATATAATATAAAATGTGTTATGTGTTTTGTGCAACGTTTTTTTTTTTTTTTTTTTGAATTTCCCTCCCTAGTTCCGCTCCCATGCAGCATTGCTGCTGCAGGGAACGGAACTAGGAAGTCCTCCTACCGACAGACGAGCCGCGGAGATCTCACTGGCGGTCACAGCAATGAGAGCTCATCGCTGGATCGCCAGGATAAGGTAAGAGAAGCTCCGCTGCGCTGTCTGCACGCTCTGCCCATTGACCCCGAGCGTGACTCGGGGATACCGCTAATAGCAGAAAATTCCTACCCCGAGTCACGCTCGGGGATACCGCTAAGGCGGTTAAATGGCTCAAATCGCATCACATTTGCATGAAAAAAGGTGAACGCAGCTTTTTGTTCGCACCGCAACCGAATCGCATGAGTGTTCACACCCATGCAATCCGGCTCAGGCAAAATGCACTGCATTTTGTGAGCTGCTTTTGGGGTCTTGTTAACCACTGACAGCTGGAAGAGATTACGTGAACACACTGCAATTGCTACATGGTGTGGGAAGCGCACAGGAATCGCTGTGTTTCCCGCATAGCATCAGTGTACACCAGGGTGGAGTGCTGCATCTGTTCATACACTGTTCAAAAAAATTAAAAGGAACACTTTTTTATCAGAGTATAGCATCAAGTTAATTCACCTCATTGATCTGGTCAGTTAAGTAGCAGAGGGGCTTGTAGATCCGTTTCAGATGCTTTGGTTTTCATGAAATTAACAGGGGCACTAGATGGGCAACAATCTAGTTAATCACACAACCATTGGATAGGGTCAGTGTCCCTACTGGTAGCATGAGGCAATACCTGGATCCTATAGGAGGTTGTACAGGCATGCCAACGCCTCCAGGACGGCACATCAATACGTGCCATTGCCAGAAGGTTTGCGGTGTCTCACACCAGTCTCAAGAGCACAGAGGAGATTCCAGGAGACAGGCAGTTACTCTAGGAGAGCTGGAAAGGGGCAAAGGAGGTCCTTAGTCCATCAGCAGGACTGGTATCTGCTCCTTTGTGCAAGGAAGAACAGGATGAGCACTGCCAGAGCCGAACAAAATGACCTCCAGCAGGCCACTGGTGTGAATATCTCTGACCAAACAAATCAGAAACCGACTTCATGAGGGTGGCCTGAGGGCCCAACGTCCTCTAGTGGGCCCTGTGCTCACTGCCCGACACCTTGGAGCGTGTATGGCATTTGCCACGGAACACCAGAATTGGCAGGTTTGCCACTGGTGGCTTGTGCTTTTCAGAATTGGCAGGTTGACCCTGAGCACAGGTGACAAACCTAAAAACGTCTGGAGAAGCTATGTAAAACGTTATGCTACCTGTAACATTGTTCAGCATGACCGGTTTGGTTGTGGATCAGTGTTGGTCTGGGAAAGCATATTCATGGAGGGATGCACTGACCTCTACAGGCTAGACAATGGCACCCCGACATATCTGCCATTAGGTATTGGGATGAAATCTTTGGACTCACTGTCAGACACTACGCTGGTGCAGTGGATGGGTCCTGGGTTCCTCCAGGTGCACGACAATGCCACCTCATGTTGTGAGAGTATGCAGACAGTTCCTGGAGAATGAAGGAATTGATACCATTGAATGGCCCCCACACTCGGCTGACCTAAATCCAATTGAACACCTCTAGGGCATTATGTTTTTGTCCATCCGACGCCGCCAGTTTGCGCCTCAGCCTGTTCAGGAGCTCAGTGATGCCCTGGTCCAGATCTGGGGGGGAAATACCCCAGGACACCATCCGTTGTCTCAAAAAGAGTATGCCCCGACATTGTCAGGCATGCATACAAGCATGGGAGGGCCAGACAAACAACTGAGTACCATTTTGAGTTGCTGCAATGACATTTTAGTAAAATTTACTAGCCTGCTGCATCATTTTTTCACTTTAATTTTTGGGGTGTCTTTGAACTCAGCCCTCTGTAGGTTGATCATTTTCATTTCCATTAAACAATGTGGCATCCTTTCGTTCCTAACACATTACCCAGTCCATATCAGTATAGATATCCAGCATGATATTTTAACCCATTGAAATCGGATGGGTTTTCAAAGTGTTCCTTTAATTTTTTTAAGTAGTATTATATTCTGTACCAACGGCGACCGCAAGGAAATATATACAATGCTTTAACAAAGCGCTGCTTCTTGCTACTTGCATCTATCCGTTTGTCTACACAATATCCTGCAAATGCAGACTTAATATTGCACCTGGAGCTCTGCAGAAAACGAAATGCTGTAAAACGAACATTGATTAGGAAAGGTAAGCACGGTCTTAGTTAAAAAAGAACTATTATGCCCCACTGCTGTCAGAATACACAGTGGCTGGAGTCAATTGGGTGCAGCTGTTGATCAAATCCAAAAAAAAAAAAATCTTCCAGCTTGTCCCTCCAACAGAAGTCGATCAAACGATTAAATTCTGTTGAACATGGTCAGCCACACATTGATCTAAAGTTTTGACTCTTGATGCTGAACTTCGATTCATCTATGGTCAGCTTTAGTATGCATTAAAAAGTATATAAAAAATATTTAAAAACAAATGATATATCTCTCTGCATGGTTCAAACATCACAGTGGTTTTAGCAAACTTTGAAAACATCCCAAAACTTTTAGTGTTGTTGTTTGTATGGTAGGTCCAGATTGCATAAAGTGCAACTTGTGGTTTTAAATACTTAGAAGACATTAAAGGACTACGATACATAGAGTTCAAATATTAAAAAAAGCATTTTACCAGGTTAGCCACGAATAGTAGGAAAGTAAAAAGGGAAGGGCTTTACAATACAATTCCCGTCATCAGTGTGCAAATTTCACAAATGTATTTACATGCGTTTGTGGGGCCATTTTTGTCTTTTTTACACACACAGTGTTGAATTTACAAGCATTGTGGTGCTTCGACCAGTAAAAAAATTCAGCCCCAGGTACCTTTTCATACACTGTGCAAGAGTGTAAAATAGGCTCATTGAAACACATTTATGTTACTTGCATATGTGTTTGTTGTGCTCTTAAAACAGATTTGAACGCATCCAGTGTAAACAAGCCCTAAAAAGTAAACTGCAGCCATATGGCTAAACCCACAAAAAAACACTGCAGATTTCTAAAGTCATACAGCACAGCAGTCTTCACTACAATGGTTTTAGGTGCCTACAGCTGGCAGAGAGCAATGGAACTGAAAATTGTGAAAAAAAATAAAGCTTGGAGGAAAGCCTGGTTGAGTGACATGTCAGGGTCCTCCCCACACTGCAAGGGTTAAATGCTCACTTTTTACTTCCATTTTAAGATTGACATATGCTGCTCCTTGCCAAGCTGCATGGCCAACTGTCCTGGTGTCTCAGATAGAGACCATCTCTTTCCAGGGTGGGTCAATGCCTGCTGAGTCTCCTTCCACTTGGCACCACACTATAGTTTTAAGGAATAAGATTAAGAATCCAAAAAAAATAAAAAATTAACTAAGTATGCCTTATTATAAACAAGCATTATCATATTAATAATTTCCCTTATAGATCAACTCTTTAAAAGGCCCATTCACACTTACCATTTTGTTGCTGTAGATTAATACATAGAACAGCACTTGAAGCAGGGGTCTTGCCATTTTTTTATTTTATGGCAATGAGCATTACCGCGTACGTTGCCTTAACTCACAAGTGTGAAAACTCATACTACTGAATACAGAATCAAAATAAATGAGGTTCACCAAAAGTGGACCGCGATAAAATTATGCTAATGTGAACTGAGGATTATACAAAGAACCAGCAATCTAAAATGCTTAGATAAAGAAAATAAAGAAAGAATCTGGAGCTTCTTACTGCAGGGTCCTTCACACAGCAGGAAAATGGGACTCCACAGCGCTCTCTGCTTGGATTAGAGTCTGTGCAATTGAAGTAAATATTGAGGTTCCAGTCATTGGGTCCATGAGCACCACAGCAAGACCACTAAAAAAAAAAAAAAATAAATTAGTTATACCAATATAAAATTCAAGTCATATTTCCCACCAACCTACAAAAAAGCCAATTTAACCATTAAGGGAGCCTTAGGAAATACCTGTACATCCTAGGGTTCCAGTGGTTGTACTGGGGTCATGGCTATAGAGCCGCTGGATCGCCTTTACATGTAACAGAAGGGTGCCCCCACCCTTCCGTTCTACCGGAAAACCTGGAACAGAGACCAGTGGTTTCGTCAGCTGACCACAGAGATGGAGGAACAGAAGTTCCCAGATCATCTCTATGATTCATGAAACCAGAAGGGACAAGCATTTTGTCACTACCAGTTTAAATTGTGTTGTTTACAAGCCATTACCGGCTTGTGATAGCATCTGATCAAGCCGGTCTCAGTTTAAATCAGATGCTGACGTCACCACGCGACATTGCGGTAGCTGGCCGGCTATGATTTTTATATGCAGAAATACACTTTACATATTCAATAAATATGTTGCATTTTTACACTATGGCAAATTTTATTGTTATTTCGTGGAGAGTGACATCCTTTATAAGGCTGTGAAGTTGGATGAATGGCCAGATGCATATAGAAGAGTCCACTAGCACTCTCATCCCTCTGGTGACACAAGGCCCTGACTGGGTTCAACCCAAAGCGCTGCTGACCTACTGAGGTCTTTTTTTGGCAAGCAGGCCATCCTGTTTGGTGGAGGATATCACTATTGGTGGTGGAAGGTTATAATGTAACAAGGAAGACACACAATATATTGTGTTGGGACATTATTTTTATTTCAGGGGGGGGGGGGGTCACACACTAATGCGAATGGAGTTTTTAATTCCATAATTGATTTTATGTTTATAATTTTTGTCAATATTGCACATCATTTTTTAAGAATAATTTGTAACACAGCACAACTTCCCCTGTATACATTGATATTTGTGTTTATCTCACATTTAAAGTTATATCTTTCGATTGGATATTGAAGCGCATTTTTGTTTTTCCTTTTGAACTTAAACAGATAAGGTATTGTAGCAAACATCATCGCGAGAGCAATAATTCCAGCACCAAACCTCTTGTGTAACGCTAAACTGGTAGCCTGCACCTATGGAGATTTCTAAAGAACATAGTTTTTTATCATTATACAGGTTTACACAATTTTAAAGTGTGCCATGTCCTATAGGTACCCATTTACTCAGTGTAACATCTTTTCTATTTTTACAAAAAAAAAAAAGTGTGGGATTGAGGGGGTTATTTACTATAACTAGAGTGCAAAATCTGGTGCAGCTCTGCATAGAAACCAATCAGCTTCCAGGTTTTATTGTCAAAGCCTAATTGAACAAGCTGAAGTTAAAATCTGATTGGCTACCATGCACAGCTGCACCAGATTCTGAGCGTACTGGTTTTAGTAAATTTACCCCATAGTGTTTGTGCGCACTAAAATTCATGAGAAAAAAAAAAAAGGGGGGGGGGGGGGATTTATGACTTACCGTAAAATACATTTCTCATGTTCATATACAGTGGGTAAGGAAAGTATCCAAACCCCCTTAAATTTTTCACTCTCTTGTTATATTGCAGCCATTTTCTAAAATCATTTAAGTTCATTCTTCTTCCTCATGAATGTACACATAGCACCCCATACTGACAGAAAAACACAGAATTGTTGACATTGTTGCAGATTTATTAAAAAAGAAAAACTGAAATATCACATGGTCCTAAGTATTCAGACCATTTGCTGTGACACTCATATTTAACTCAGGTGCTTTCCATTTCTTCTGATCATCCTTGAGATGGTTCTACACCTTCATTTGAGTCCAGCTGTGTTTGATTATACTGATTGGACTTGATTAGGAAAGCCACGCACCTGTCTATATAAGACCTTCCAGATCACAATGCATGTCAGAGCAAATGAGAATCATGAGGTCAAAAGGAACTGCCTGAAGAGCTCAGAGACAGAATTGTGGCAAGGCACAGATCTGGCCAAGGTTACAAAAAGATTTCTGCTGCACTTAAGGTTCCTAAGAGCACAGTGGCCTCCATAATCCTCAAATGGAAGACGTTTGGGACGACCAGAACCCTTCCTAGAGCTGGCCGTCCGGCCAAACTGAGCTACCGGGGGAGAAGAGCCTTGGTGAGAGAGGTAAAGAAGAACCCAAAGATCACTGTGGCTGAGCTCCAGAGATGCAGTCAGGAGATGGGAGAAAGTTGTAGAAAGTCAACCATCACTGCAGCCCTCCACCAGTCGGGGCTTTATGGCAGAGTGGCCCGACGGAAGCCTCTCCTCAGTGTAAGACACATGAAAGCCTGCATGGAGTTTGCTAAAAAAACACCTGAAGGACTCCAAGATGGTGAGAAATAAGATTCTCTGGTCTGAGGAGACCAAAATAGAACTTTTTGGCCTTAATTTTAAGCGGTATGTGTGGAGAAAACCAGGCACTGCTCATCACCTGTCTAATACAGTCCCAACAGTGAAGCATGGTGGTGGCAGCATCATGCTGTGGGGGTGTTTTTCAGCTGCAGGGACAGGACGACTGGTTGCAATTGAGGGAAAGATGAATGCGGCCAAGTACAGGGATATCCTGGACAAAAACCTTCTCCAGAGTGCTCTGGACCTCAGACTGGGCCGAAGGTTTACCTTCCAACAAGACAATGACCCTAAGCACAGAGCTAAAATAACGAAGGAGTGGCTTCACAACAACTCCGTGACTGTTCTTGAATGGCTCAGCCAGAGCCCTGACTTAAACCCAATTGAGCATCTAAGGAGAGACCTAAAAATGGCTGTCCACCAACGTTTACCATCCAACCTGACAGAAATGGAGAGGATCTGCAAGGAGGAATGGCAGAGGATCCCCAAATCCAGGTGTGAAAGACTTAAGAAAGAATACTTAGGACCATGTGATATTTCAGTTTTTCTTTTTTAATAAATCTGCAACAATGTCAACAATTCTGTGTTTTTCTGTCAGTATGGGGTGCTATGTGTACATTCATGGGGAAGAAGAATGAACTTAAATGATTTTAGCAAATGGCTGCAATATAACAAAGAGTGAAAAACTTAAGGGGGTCTGAATACTTTCCGTACCCACTGTACATGTTTGTTTAATACATGAAGTTCATTGATGGACACAGCTCCATAGGATTCTTGACCACTGGGGTTATACTGCCCCCTACAGGGAGTAGGACACCAAGCAGAAAAAAAGAACTTGCGCCTATGGGCAGTCCCAGGAGGTTTACTCCACCTCTCTGCTATAGGTACTCAGTTTTGTACAAGCAGTATCAGAAGTATTCCAACTTCATAGATGGGTGGGTGCGGTGTCTGTCAATGAATGTGAGAGAAATGGATTTTACAGCAAGTCAAAAATCCCATTTTCTCTTTTGTTCATTGATGGACAGAGCTCCATAGGATTCTTGACCATTGGGAAGTCCCAAAGCAGTGCCAACATGAGGGGTGGGAACAGCAAAAAAAAAATCCCAAGGCAAACCATTAGCGAACCAGGTAACAGGAGCTCCACAAACAACTGGAGCCCACCTGAACAATACACCCCCAAAGAGGGAACGGATTCTCTAAACAGCAGCCTGCAAAACCTTGCGGCCAAAGGAAGCATTCGCAGATGTCAACACATCCACTTTATAGAATTTTGTGAAAGTGTGCACTGACAACCAAGTGGCCACCTTGCAAACCTGCATCACAGACGCCTGAGGGCGCAAGGTCCAAGAATCACTAAGAGCCCGAGTAGAGTGTGCCGTTCTAGGGAAAGGAGGAACTGGACCCTTAATCTAATAGGCCTGAGTCACCGTCTGTCTGATCCATCTTGGAATGGTTGCAGAAGAAGCAGACAGTCCTTTTCTAGGTCCATCCGTGAGCACAAATAGCAAGTCGGACTTCCGAAAAGACTCCGTAGCTGCAAGGTACACCAGAAACGCCTAAACCACATTCAAGGTAAATAAAAATTTCCTTATGATGTTTGGGCCTGGGACACAGGGAAGGCAACAATGTCTTCATTCAAATGGAAATCAGAGACTACTTTAGAAAGGAACGACAGACCGGGGCAAAGAACCACCTTATTTTTGTGAACCAATGAATAAGTGGTACAACAAGATAATGCCACCAACTCAGACACCCTGTGAGCTGAGGTGATTGCCACCAAAAAGGCCACCTTCTGGGACAGCGCAAGCAGGGGACTCTCCTGAATATTTTCAAAGGGAGGCTTCTGGAGAAACGAAAAACACCAAGTTCAGATCCCAGGGCGGTAGAGGAGATCACGCTGGTGGATTCAAATGTCGAGCCCCTTGAATATTAGGCACAACCACCAGTGAGTGCGTGGCCAGGGGCCGTTGAAAGAAGACTACCAAGGCAGACGCCTGGCCCTCGATGGTACTCAAGGCCAATTTCTGCTCAACCCACCATTGAAGGAAGGTCATGATCCGAGCCAACGAAAAAGAGCCAAGTGTCGTCACATACTACGAAATGAACACTTCCCAAGTATGATGGTAGAATTTCCTAGTCCGTAGACTTTCTAGCTTTCAGCAGTGTCGGAATCACCTACTCAGGTAAACCTCTATCCTTCAGCACCAGGCTTTCAACAGATAAACCGTCAAATCCAGCGACTGTAAAGCAGAATGGAAGATTGGCCCTTGGGACAACAGATCTTCCGCGAGAGGCAGTCTCCAAGGGATGTCTGTGACCAGCCACACCAGGTCAATGTACCAAGATCGGCGAGGCCAGTCTGGGGCCACTAGAATGACCAGAATCCCTTCTGCCTCGATCCTGCGCAAGAGCCTCGGCATAAGCTTGAGAGGGAAAGCATAGATCAGATGATACTAGCCCCAAGGGCCATCAAGGCGTCCGTCAAAGGATCCTCTGACCGTGCCACAAACCTCTGAACTTTTCTGTTGACCGGGGACGCCAACAGATACACTTCGGGGGTGCCCCACCCGAGACATATCTGATGAAACACATCCGGGTGAAGGGACCACCCCCCTTGGTCCATTGCCTGCCGACAGATAATCCGCTTGACAGTTTTCCACTCCAGAAATGTGTACAGCGGAGAGAGCCAGAATGAAGAGTTCTGCCCACCGTAGAATGCCAGCTACCTCCAGAGCTGCCAACACACTTCTTGTTCCACCCTGTTGATTGACAGAAGTCACTCTCATGGTGTTGTCCGACTGAATCCGCACTGGAAACCCTGAAGATGATCGGGTGATCAGGCTGTGCCTGGATCACTGGACGGGATCATTTATCAGCAGTCTGGACTCTTCCAGCGTCCAAACACCCTGTGTGGAGCTCTGCCCCAGGACACTTCCCCACCAGACAGACTGGCATCCATAGTGACAACTGTCCAATACAAGGTGAGAAAGGATTTTTCCCTGTCGAAGAGCTGGAGAGAGCAGACCCACCAGACCAGAGACCCTTTTGTTTCCTGGCTCAGCCAGATCTGATTGTCCAGAGACTTTGAACACCTGTCCCATTTTACCAAGATCTCCCTTTGCAGGGACCTCATATGGAACTGTGCAAATGGAACCGCCTCAGAATTCGATACCAGCACCCGCATGCAAGTTCAGGGGAGGACCATCTGCTGGACAGCAGGAAATAAAAATCGCAGCATGCAACTTCTGGAGCTTGCCCAGAGGAAGCAACACTCTGGCTAGAGTTGAATCCAGAGTCAGACCCAGATAATCCAATTTTCAGGATGGAATCAGAGCAGACTTCTGGTAATTCAGAAGCCAGCCAAACTCCCTCAGAGTCTGTATAGTGATCTCCACGTTGTCCATTAGAACCGCAGAGGGCTCCTCTCCCAAGAGGAGGTTGTCCAGGTAACCTATTATTGCAATTCTCCACTGATAAAGCAATGCCAGAACCGGAGCCAACACTTTTGTGAAGACCTGAGGGGCGGAGGCGAACGCCACAAACTGAAAACGCTCTTCTCCTACAGCAAAGCGGAGGAAGCGCTGGTGACAAGCACAGATTGGAATGTGCAAGTAACTATTCTTGATGTCTATAGGAGGCAAGAAAATCCCCAATGTAGGGATGCCACTACCGTGCAAATAGACTCCATCCTGAACTTCTGTACCCGCACAAAGCAGTTCAGAGCCTTAAGATCCAGAGTCTGACACCTTGTCCTCTTCCTTTGGGACCGTAAACAGGTTTGAATAAAAACCCTGAAACTGTTCTAGGGTCAGAACTGGGACAATTTCACCCTGAAGAAGCAGATCTTGTACCGCCCCAAAGAGAGCTTGCAATCGGTACAGGGACAGGCGTACATTGGAAGGGACAGGCGTACATTGGAAGGAAAGAACCTTTCTGGAGGAACAAAACTATCCTGTAGCCGGACCGTTTCACCTGTGGACCAATTTGTCTTGCACCAAGGAGGTCTATGGGCCCCGGGAAACCAGCGAAGACGTACCCGCCCCCCCCCACCCCAGGTACTGGTGAGGGCGCACCTTAATGCTGAATGGGCCTTGTTCGGGGGTCTAGAGAATCCTGCTTTCGGCTTGCCAGACCAAGGCTGCATAGAACTTCCCGAGGACGATGTGAAAGGTTATGAACCCTTGTCAGTGGATCCTGAGGGATGAAAAAAAATTTATTGCGAGTCGAGAAAGCAGATAAAGTAAAACCTTTTTAGGAGGTCTGGTCCGCTTATGGCCCAACAAATAAGCCACAATACTTGCCCAAGTACCACCACTGAAACAGAAAGCCTAGAAATCAGGGGAGCGGCATCCGAAGAGGCATCACAGATAAAACTGTAGCTCCTGGATCAACTGGTCCGCCAATTCAGCAAAGACAGAGGAAGGCTGCTCACCCTACAGGTCACCACGCGAAAGTTTAGCCCACTTGGTCAGAGTTTGCGACACCAGGGCACTGGTGAAGACCGGCCTAAGCACCGAACCCGCAACAGCGAACATTTTGCAGACCACAGCCTCCACCTTTCGGACAGCCGGATCCCTAAAGGCTGGCGATTCCTGAACTGAATCATAGTCGCCTTATTCAACTTGGAAACCGGGGGGGTCCACCACTGGTGGAACAGTCCACTTTTTAAGGAGAGTCAGCTGACCAGAAGGGGATGGAGCTCTCCTTTCTGCAAGGAGACTCTGGTATGTGGCTCACAGGCATCCCTGGACTGGAGGAGGCCCTTTTCATGACCACTGAGGGTAATCGACTTGACGGGCAGCTATGTAAGTGTCAGTGACAAATTGCCAACCTCCACCACTGATCCCAACCCACCATTGCTGCCTCTTACTGATCCCACACCACAGGTTTCATCCCTATCCCCCCCATCACTTCTAAAACAGAGATCCTTAGTGGTGGGGGGATGGGATCAGTAAAAGGCAGGGGAGGATGGCACCACCACTAATCCCACCCCTCCTCACCCACTGACCGCACCCTCACTGATCCCACCCCCCCTCACTGATCCCCCCTCCCCCTCACTCACCACCATCACTGATCCCACCCCCACCACCACCACTTATCCCACCCCCCAACACCATCGCCGCCACTGATTTCAACCCCCACCCCCATCGCTGCCACTGATCCCACCCCCCACCACCAACGCCGCCATTGATCCCAGCCCCTCCTCACCATCTCCGACACTGATCCCAGCCCCTCCTCACCATCGCCGCCACTGATCCCAGCCCCTCAACATCGCCGCCACTGATCCCACCCCCATTGCCTTTACTGATCCTACCACCATCGCCGCCATTGATCCCACCCCCATTGCCTCCACTGATCCCACCCCCATTACCCGCCACTGATCCCACCCTCCTTCCACCATCGCCTCCACTGATCCCACCCCCATAACCCGCCACTGATCCCACCATTCTTCCACCATCGCCTCCACTGATCCCACCCCCATTACCCGCCACTGATCCCATGCTCCTTCCACCATCGCCACCACTGATTCCAGCCCCTCCCCACCATCGCCATATATATGCACAGGCATAGCAGCCCACATTACATTATTATATAGCCATCAAGCAGTGCCTACCTGGTGATGACTGGTCCTGGTGCTCCGATCCGATGGCCTGGTCATTAAGGGGGCAAATCCTGCAGGAGGACCGGTGTTTTTATCTATAAATGCCTTTACTGTTGCTTTAGGCCTGGTTCACATGTATGCGGGTTGGCCGTTCACATGTATGCGGGTTGGCCGTTCACATGTATGCGGGTTGGCCGTTCACATGTATGCGGGTTGGCCGTTCACATGTATGCGGGTTGGCCGTTCACATGTATGCGGGTTGGCGGCCCACATTTGCACAGGCATTGATTTGAATGGGCTTGAGCTGCTATGCCTGCGTTTTCGGCTGAAAAAAGGAGCATGAAGAATTTAAAAAAATGCAGTGGCCGTGAAATCCATCCTTCTTTTGCACCATGCGACTTACCTGCAGTTGCTGCACACGCAAACTGTGTTTTTAAATGCTGGGCACACGTATATAAAAAATGCAGAAAGCTTGCCAGAGCAGGAACTGCAGGTAAGTCGCATGGTGCAAAAGCAGGATGGATTTCAAGGCCACTGCATTTTTTTAAATGCTGCATGAACATTTTTTATGCGGAAAATGAGGGCATAGCAGCCCAAGCCCATTCAAATCAATGGTCTGCTATGCCTGTGCAAATGTGGGCCGCCAACCCGCATACATGTGAACCACCAACCTGCATACATGTGAACCACCAACCCACATACATGTGAACCAGGCCTGAACCAGGCCTAAAGCAATAGTAAAGTAATTTATAAATAAAAACACCGGTCCTCCTGCAGGTTTAACCACTTCTGGACCACAAGGATTTGCCCCCTTAATGACCAGGCCATCGGATCGGAGCCAAGCGCCAGGACCAGTTATCACCAGGTAGGCCACACACAGCTTGATGGCTTATTTTAGGCCTGGTTCACAGAGTCTGGACTGACTATATAATTATGTGCAAAAGTGAACCAAAGTCCCTAAATTCAGCAATGAAATTCAAGTGAGGTAGAAATTGAATAATTTAAATTTAATAATTGAATACCGTCATAATACCGTATACCATGGCAAAACCTTAATCAATTAAATCGCAGCATGAAAATCTGATACCGTCACAAGTATAACGCAGTGGTCAAGAATCCTATGGAGCTGTGTCCGTCAATGAATGAAAGACAAAATTTGCTTTGAAAAACCACTGCACAAATATTGGGACATAAACCTGTGCAACTACCAACATTTTTTTCGTCTCAGCCCTTTGCTTTTAAAAAATATAATATAAAGCCAATTTTTACATGTATGAGTGTCAGAATTGGCTTGGCCAAGCTAGTGGGCAAAAGCAATACACCTTTTTTATCCAGCTGTTACAAAAAGGCATGTTCTCTAGAGTTTCCACTAGAGGGCAGCAGAGGCATGGCACTGAACTACATGAATACGGACATTACAGCATTCAAAGTTAAAATAAGTGTGGGAAAATCTATGCAACAAGAAGCTGGGACAGTCACTGACAAAGTACAAATACTAAACAGATTCACACTTACATATTCCTGAGCAAAATCAATGAGGTTTTGCAGGTCTATATCATCACGATATGCCTTCACATTGTTGTTAATAAAGAAGTTGAGTTGATCTTTAATCCAGTCCTTAAACACAAAGGCCAGGATCCCAGCAGTCAGCTCAAGGAAAAAGATCAGCCCCAGGAAGACCGAAAACTGCAAAAGGGGAGAAAATAGATGATCAAAAAAGAACCTGGTAACAGCGGTTATTCTGCATTCAAAACTTTATACTGAACTCCCAATGGCTAATCATTGTATAACTGAAGAATGTACATCTGCTTGACTTCACACACATCAGGATGTTAAGCGCCGGTTCACACTACCGCGACGCTACTTCCAGGGGCGACCTCCGAGATCGCGGTGCGAGCAGCGCGCCGCGACCTCGGAGCGGTCGCCACGGACTTCACAACATTGAAGTCTATGGCGGTCGCCTCCTGGTCGCCCCAAAGAAGCTCCGGACCCTTTTTCTAGGTCGGAGCGACTTGTGTCGCTCCTATTAGAACGGGTCCGCAGCTTCCCTATGGAAGGGGGCGACCTGCGGGGCGACCAGGTCGCCTCACAGGTCGCCCTAGTGTGAACCGAGGCTAAACTAGTTGTTGCTTAAAATGAGAAAAACAAACAAAAAAAAAAAAAAAAAAAACCACACCCGAGCAGCACATCTCTACAACACATGCACATTTCCCAATGTTTTCTCTTTAAAACACTAAAAGTACAAAAATACCTGTATTTTCCAAAAATCCAGTGTGCTCCTTGAGCTTAGTTTAAAATTTGGAGGGGACGGGGGCCAGTGAAAACAGGCTATTTGAGCTGTATTTTTACTGTCCTCCTGCGGCCAACTTAAAGTAATTGTTATTTGAAAAAAAGAAAAAAGTGGAACCTTTTACAAACATGGTACACTCACCTGCTCTGTGCAATGGTTTTGCACAGAGCAGCCCTAATCCTCTTCTCCTGTCGATGCTCCTGGCCCCTCCCCCCTGCTGAGTGCCCCCAGAGCAAGCCGATTGCTTTGGGGGCAAGCATGCGTGCTCGATTCTGAGCCGCCTCTATGTTCCTATGTGACAGAGCACGGCTCGGCCCCATCCCCCACTCCCTCCTCAATGGCTGCGATTGATAGCATATGGGAGCTTCGGCTATCGTGCACATCGCTGGATGGGGAGATCAGGCTCAGGCAAGTATATGGGGGGGCTCTGAACACTAAGTGCTGGTTCACAAATGTGCGATGTCAGACATCGCATGTGATTCGCACCACACTGCTGTGCAAATCACATGCGATGTGATTTCAGCCATACAGTTTGCATGGCTGAATTTGCATTGCATTTGGACCAAAGTTGCACAGGACCCTTTTTTTGGTCCGCACCAGAATCAAATAGAAAGGGTGTTCACACCTATGCGATCCGATTCCTGTCCGAACTGACAGTTCCCACTTCGATATGCAAACTAATCTAGGGGGGCGTCGTCAACTTTGTATTGAAACTCCCAGCAGTTCTCATATGGCAGTGTGAACTGCCTGCGAGTCGAGTGCGATCCAGGAACCCACAGTGGATTCTCAAAGTTCCTGCATCGAACCAATGTGGGAACCGGTGTTAAAGATTTTTTTTTTTATCTTCATGCATACAATGTATGAAGGTAAAAAAACCTTCAGCCTTTAGAACCACTTTAAGCTGTAAAGGGAACCAGACCGGGATGTACCCATGCTAATTTGCTCCATAATAGTGGCAGAAAAAATAAATAAATCACTCCCATTAAAGTGACTGGGGTTGCAATGCAACTGTATTACCATTCAAACCTAAATAATAAAGTATATAATCCACTGCAGATCACTTTTTACAGGCCAACACAAAAGTGTAAACAAGCTCTTACATAGTTACATAGTAGTTGAGGTTGAATAAAGACAATAGTCCATCTAGTTCAACCTGTGTAGGCGCACGTGGCTGTAATCATCTCTCATACCCCTTAATGTTCTGATTCTTGAGATGTACGTCCCAAGAGTCTTTTGAAAGTAGCCATACTTCCCGCAGAAACTACTTTTTGTGGTAGAGAATTCCACAATCTTGTAGCCCTAACAGAAAAGAACCACCTGCGTTGCCTGAGGTTAAAACGCTTCTCCTCTAATCGCATTGTATGGCCTCGAGTCCTCATGCAATCCTTGCGACTGAATAGCTTTTTTTCTATGCGGAGATCACCATTGAGGTATTTATAAATTGCTATCATGTCCCCTCTCAGGCGTCTTCTCCAGGGAGAATAAATTAAGCGATTGTAGAAGCTCTTCATAAAAAGGTCCTCCAATCTCCTAATTAGTTTAGTTGTCCTTCTCTGGACTCTCTCCAGCTCCAACACATCCCTCCTGAGGACTGGCGACCAGAACTGGACAGAATACTCCAGATGCGGTCGGACCAGAGTTTTATAAAGTGGAAAGATTATAGTTTTATCTCTGGAATACATCCCTTTCTTTATGCATGCTAATATTCTGCCGGCTTTGGTAGCTGCCGCTTGACATTGCATACTATTGCTTAGTCTATCCTCTACCAAGACTCCCAGATCTTTCTCCATTTTTTATTCCCCCAAAGGTTCCCCCCCTAAAGTGTATTGTGTTTTTATGTTTTTAGTCCCCAAGTGCAAAACCTTAAACTTCTTCACATTAAACCTCATTTGCCATGTCGTTGCCCACTCTGTTATTTTGTTCAGGTCATTCTGTAGGATATCTGCTTCTTGCTGTGCAGTTATTGCCCTGCCCAATTTTGTGTCATCTGCAAAAACTGATATAGAACTACTGATCCCGTCCTCAATGCTGTTTATGAATAAATTTAACAAGGTTGGTCCCAGGACTGAGCCACCTCAGACCAGTCTGAGTATGCGCTGTTTATTACCACCCTTTGGACACACCCTTTTAGCCAGTTCTGTATCCAAGAGCAAACCTTGTGGTTGAATCCTGCAGACCTTATTTTATAAATTAAGTGCTTGTGGGGAACTGTATCAAACGCCTTAGCGAAATCCAGGTACACTACATCCACTGGTCTCCCCCCTATCTAGCTCACAGCTCACCACCTCGTAGAATGTTAAGAGATTGGTTTGACAAGAACGCCCATTTGTAAACCCTTGCTGATTACTGCTGATGATGTTGTTGTCTTTAGCAAACTCTACGATATAGTCCCTTATCATCCCCTCCAGAAGTTTACATACTATCGATGTCAGACTGACCGGCCTATAATTTCCCGGGACATGCCTCTGCCCTTTTTTGAATATCGGTATCAAGTTAGCTTTCCTCCAATCCCCTGGTACATTTCCTGTCATAATACTGTCAGCAAAGATCAGGAACAGTGGTCTGGATATAGTTTTACTAAGTTCTTTGAGTACTCTCGGATGTACGCCATCCGGGCTTGGCGATTTATTTGTGTTAATTTTATCTAGCCTTTCCCCGATTTCACCCTCTGTTAGCCATAGCGGCAAATCCTGAGAATTACTACTAACCATACAGTCATGGTCAGTGTACCCCTCCTTTTCCTGTGTAAAGACTGAGGAGAAAAAAAGCATTAAGCACGGTTGCCTTTTCAGTGTCCTCTGTAACCATCCTCCCCTCATCGTTAATTATGTGTGCAACATGCTCTGCCCTAGTTTTTTTGCGGTTGATAAATTTATAGAATGTCTTAGGGTTCTTTTTACTATCCTCTGCTATTGGTCTCTCGAAGTTGATTTTAGCCATTTTAATTTTGTATTTACTTTTCTTATTTGCCTCCTTGTTTTGCAGGAAAGCCAATACTTTGCCCTCTGATTTATATTTCTTGAAGGCCATTTTTTTCCCCTAATAAGTTTAACATTACGGTTTAGCCAGCCAGGTTTGGTTTTGTCTCTTCTAAATTTCCCATAGGAATGCAATGCGAGATGCATTTGTTTAATATGTTCCTAAAGCATTCCCATTTTTCCTCGGACTTCCTGTAATTAGCTGACAATAGGGTTTACTTACTAAAGGCAAATCCACTGTGCACTACAAGTGCACTTGAAAGTGCAATAGCTGTAGATCTGAGGGGGGACATGCAAGGAGAATAAAAAAACAGCATTTTTGCTTGCACATAATTGGATGATAGCAGAGCTTCCCCTCATTTCAGATCTTCCCATCAGATTTACAGTGACTGCACTTCTAAGTGCACTTCCAGAGCACAGTGGAGTTAGTAAATCAACCCCAATGTCTCTCCTGCATTGTAATCTTGACTGGTCAACCTTGTAACTAGTTCTCCTCTGCAAGGCTATTGAATAGCCTACCCTTTATTATGGAGGAGGAAAATGGAAGAGGTGTTTGAGGCTGTGAGTATCAGGTACTGACAGCGTTCAGGAGCGGATTGAGGCTGAACCCAGAACGTTACCACACTGGCGCTGGAAAGGATGAGGGCACTGGTGGACGACTTGAAAAAGCACATGCACACGAAATGCGTAGTCACAGCAACAGGGACGCATGCGTTCCACGCTGGTCGAATGGCTTCTCTTCTGGGTATAGTGCTTCCGACAAGGCGCCTCAGTGACGGCATCCGGTCGCGCCGGCGGTGTCTGGCTTGGATTACCTGCAGCAATCACCATCTTTAGCCACGGTGCTCGGAGGTCTCCTCACGGTTCACCCTACCCAGGCCTCATTCATCCACCAGTGCCCTCGCCTTTTCCAGCGCCAGTGTGGTAACGTTCTGTGTGTCATCTGGACCACACATTTTTTTTAAATGTTACAAATAAAAGGACAGTACTTTTATCGATTATTTCCCATGGATTATTGGTTTCACTCTCCAGCACCAGCCTCAAACTCCTGAGCGCTGTCAGTATATGTTGTTCTTATCGGTTTGCATTTATTTCCATGCAACAAGTCAGCAGCATAGTTGAACTGAGATTATAACTTTGCACTCTGTTGCTTATATAACTCCTAAGTGGGGGTTTATAGCATTTAGCACCTGGAACTTACTTGAGGTTTGTGTTTGAGGCTGTGCTCGAGCCAGGAGACTTGGGCAGGGCTGATAACACGGCTTGCGATTTTTGTGCAGCAGAGACAGTGTTGTCAGCAAACTATAGGAAATTAGAAGCACACTTGGATTTCTGTCCGATCAACATTATGGAGCGCACGATTAGATATCCACTAGTTCCAGACCAAGATAGGCTTATCGTCATACCCTGCTGAAGGCCCCTTGTGTGGACACCAAAAACATATGCACCGGATGTACAAAGGCTACAAATTCCTCTGCATTTATTCTGTTCATTTTTTCTTAGATTAGATTTGTGTAGGCCTCAAACTGTAGATTTTAATTGCATGCATTTTCTACCTTTATTGGCTTCCTTTACCAATTCTTGTTGTCAGCAGCTGGAATTTTTTATCACTGTATTCTTTTTCTTACAGCTTCTAAATAAACAGCTTTCACTGAAAATATACTTTTTACAGGTTGTTAAGTTTTACAGTTGAAAAACATTTTATTTTAGAGGCCAACACTGACGTACTGTAAGGTTTGTTCAAAAGGAGAGGAATGGGAAGCAGTTCGAACCTGCCAGGTGTAAAATACTCGGTTGAGATTTCTCGTGTCAGGTTTCAAATGCAGTGTGTGTCCTCCTTGAGGGGGAATTTCTCCTCTTTTCTGTCTGGCTCTTGTCACTTGGACAAGAAAGAAAGAACACTTCCTGGTTGAGACTCAAGGCAGTAAGCTTTTATTCACATCTGCACATACTGGGAATGCACATAACACTTGCGGTGCCGTTTATGGTTAACAGCAACCCAAATGCGGCAGCATGCAGAAACTTACAACAAAACATGAACTGAAACCCAGCAAAAAGCCACATTTGTCACATATAAGGTAGCCCATTGAAATCAATGGGTTGTCCTATGTGTGTCATATAAAAATCACACCAAAAAAAAAAAAAAAAATAAAATCCCACACACGTTTCAGACAAACTCGGTGTGAATGGGGCCTTATAATCTTGAGCAGGCCCTATACCTCCCACTATACTAGAATTTTTTTTTTTTCCCTTTGTCCACACTGTAGCAGTGGGTAGGAAGCACAGAAGCAGGGGTGGAATGGTGTCCTGTCATTTTCTGTTGGTACATCAGTTTATATAGCCAAGAGTCATCACAAAAATTATATAACAGATGCTGGACTAGCGCTATTAAACCCACAGTGTGAGGGGAGAATTTTAAAAACGACCCAGCCATCCATCTCTGCTTAGACTCTACTCCATGGACTTTGTATCTATATACACATGAAACATGTATCATTATTGTGTTTATTATTAGTTTTTGATTCTCTATGGCCCCTTTCACACGGACGCTCCGTATGTCCGCATATCATCCCATCCATTTGCGGATGATATACGGACATAATGTATGTCTATGTGATTGCGGATGTCAGCGGATGACACCGATGACATGCGATTTTGCATCCTGTTTTTTTAAACGGAAGAAAAATAGGGTTCTGTTCCATTCCAAAAAACGGGACAGAACTGAAAGAACGCAAATCGGATGTCAGCGGATGCTCATCCGCTGACATCCGCAATCCCATTGACATGCATTATGTCCGTATATCATCCGCAAACAGATGGGGTGATATACGGACATATGGAGCGTCCGTGTGAAAGGGGCCATAGAGAATCAAAAACTAATAATAAACACAATAATGATACAGGTTTCATGTGTATATAGATACAAAGTCCATGGAGTAGAGTCTAAGTAGAGATGGATGGCTGGGTGGCTGCCGACTGTCAGAGTTAGGAGGGGACTCTGGGCATGGTAGACCAAGTAAAAAAAAAAAAGAGAACAGAGCAGCGCCACCTGTGTGTATTATTAAAATAATCCTATATTGGCATAAAAAGGTAATGCACTCACATGAGTGATAGGAAAGCAGGCTTTATAGCAAGTCATCCGGTCCGCTGCAGGGGAGGCAGGAGAGGTGTAGACAGCCCTGGGTCCTGGCTGTGTCATTGACTTCTGGCACTTCCTGGTGTCCTGTCGGCATCACAGCTTCTCCCTCATCAGATCCAGCGGAAGCGGGGCGGTGCTAGCGGTCGGGGCATGCGTGCCCCTTCGTCAATGGCCCTTTGTCAATTGCTGTAAAGCCTGCTTTCCTATCACTCATGTGAGTGCATTACCTTTTATGCCAATAAAGGATTGTTTTAATACTACACTCAGGTGGCGCTGCTCTGTTCTCTTTTTTATTTATCACAAAAATTATTAACATGCTGGCAAGAGGTTCTTCCACTTGCACACTATACAGCTACAAGAGGACAGTCTTCTAAAGTTGAGCTTGGTTCCAGCTTTTACAATCAAATCCATACAAAGCACTACATTGGTGAAAAGTAAATACATGTATGGCTTTTAAAGGGGATCTTCCATACAGTAGCATTTCCCATAACACATGACATTCTAGCAGGTACTAGGGATGCACCGACCCGATATTCGGATCGGATATCGGCACCGATATGGCCATTTTAGATGGATTGGTAACATTGACCGATCCGGTTTTTGCTGAGTAAGGGCTCAGCCATCCCTTACTAGGTGCAGTAGTAGTATGGGATGGGAGCCGCTACTTCCTGTATAGGTCCGGCTCACAGGCGGAGTGATATCAGATGCACTCTGCTTCATGTGTGTGGCTCCTCCATTCACAGACAGTGGCTTTGCTCTGTACTGCAGCCACTTGCTTTGTGTGTAGCTCCGGATCGGTTCCGGTATCGGCGATTTCACAACCCCAGATATCGGTATCAGTATCGGGTCCAAAAAAGTTGGATCGGTGCATCCCTAGCAGGTACCATTTTAAAGAGGAGGATTTTAAGAAACTCTGCCTTAATACACAATAGGATCATCGGTGGGTAAAATCTATGCATTTGGATTTTTTTTTTTTTTTTTTACGGGATTTGTATGGGATACTTTTGCTAAAGTGTTTTTATAATATAAGGAGCTCTCTTTTTCAACTGTCCCCTGGGCACACCGCTATACTCCTATTCTGTGGCGCCAGGACCTATAGAGTCCGGTGTGTGTTTTAGCATCGTTCAGAGTGCCCCACACTGTGCCAGAGTAAGCTAGACACAGCAGGGGCCAAGCCTCTCCTCCCCTACGGCTCAATTCAAATGCATACAAGTTAGTTTCAATATGTATTTTTCCTAAAAAGCAGATTATTTTAATTAGACCTGTGGTTAGGTATGGTGTAGGTAGAAGTTGCCCATCTCTTCAACCCAAGACAAAAAAAAATCGTCAAAACTGCAGAGAGTCCTTCTTTGGGAACTGTGCTACTTGCAGTGCTGCGTTGATGCTAAAAATATGCAGCAAAGTCCATGCACTTGCTAAAACACTATCATGCAAGTTCCCTGTATGCACTTACTCTGATCAAAGAAAAAAGGGTCTGACAGGTTCCTGTGGGCAAAACTTGGAAAAAAAAGTTATTGAAAAGAATCAGCGGTCCAATGCAAGCCAGGCTGCTTCATTTATGCAAGGATTTGTGACAATTTTGTACATAAAAAACAGATACCATTTCCGATTAGTAATCTGGTACATGTAAAATTTGGGCGATTGTTTAAATTTTTTGTGAATTTCTAAACCGGTAAAAGGCTAGATGAGTTTTATAAAACTACCTTCTGTAGAAAAGTTCTTGAAGGAATGAGTCGTTTTGCCTTTTCCTGGAGGAAGTCAGAGGGATGAGACATCTGCTCAGTTTACAGTCATATGCATCAATGACTGTACAGGGATTATAGAAAAACACCACCTTTAACCACTTCCAGCCCCGAAAAGGTTTTACCCCTTTCTGACCAGGCCATTTTTTGCGACCCTGCACTGTCCTGATTTAACTGGCAATTGTGCGGTCCAGACACTGTACCCAAAAAAAATTGATGTCCTTTCTCACAAATAGAGCTTTCTTTTGGTGGTATTTGATCACCTGTTTTTTTTGTGCGCTATAAAACACAAAAAAAGACTGACAGTTTTGAAAAAAAAATGCATCGTCACTGTATAAATACAGGTACGTGATTTTGCGCTTAAGGGCCGCCCTACCGCAGTATATGTACGGGGTAAAAGCAGGTAAAATAATCACATTTTGTTGCTTTACAGCCTAAGATTAAGACCGAAAAAATGTTTTAGCTGTACTTACTTGCAACTTAAAAACAGCCTAGTGAAAAAAGACCAACATGTCAGAAAAAAATGTAATCAGTCAAAAAACAAATCAAATCAAAAACAGAACCACTGAGTTGAAAAAAGGATGCCCCCCCCCCTCTTATGTCAGTATTTTGTTGGACCACTTTTTGCTTTAATTACAGCCTTTAGTCTGTTGTGATATGCATCTACTAACTTTGCAATATTTGCCAACTCTACTTTTCAGAACTGCTCATTTGATGGTGACCATTTGTGGACTACAGTCCTAAAAGTCATTCCACAGATTTTCAATGGGGATTTAGGCTGGCCATACACTATACAATTTTCTTGTTCAACTTTCCTTTAGATTTACCAAAACCATGTAATGTAGGGTCAAACCTAAACACTTTCAATTTGTATGCAATCAGGCAGGCCCTTGCACTACATAGTTAAAGGTAAATCTAAAGGAAATTGAATAAGAAAATTGTATAGTGTATGGCCAGCCTAAGTCTGGGATCTGGCTTGGCCATGCAAGAACATTGACCTTTTTCTCCTTCAACCACTGTGAACTCATTTTTGCTGTGTGCTTTGCAGGGCTCAAACTATCAAGTCCTGACCTACTAGCCAGGCCTTAAGGGTTACTCGCCACAAGTTGTCCCACCCAACCCCGCCCCACGCCTAAACATGTCCTCAAATTAACTCATAAAATGACACTGTTAGCCCCCGTTCACATAGGGGCGACGCTACTTCGCACCGCGACCTCCGAGGTCGCGGTGCGAGCAGCGCGCCGCGACCTCGGAGCGGCCGCCACGGACTTCATAACATTGAAGTCTATGGCGGTCTCCTCCTGGTCGCCCCAAAGAAGCTCCGGACCCTTTTTCTAAGTCGGAGCGACTTGTGTCGCTCCTATTAGAACAGGTCCGCAGCTTCCCTATGGGAGGTCGCCTTAGTGTGAACGGGGGCTTAAACGTTTTTGCACTAATTACAAAAATAAATATTAACAACTTTATCAGTGCCCATCCGTGCCACCTCATCCATGCCACCTCATCCATGCCAGGGAAGAGAGGGGATAAGAAAGCCAGCCAATCACAGAGCGGGGATCACCCCGCTGTAACAGCTTTCATTTGAACTGCCGGGCGTTCATCACACACAGTCCCATCTCTTGGATCGGCTCCTATGGTAGACATCACACATCCCTGCGTTGGACCGGTGTTCTGTCTATCAAAAGGAGCCAGGCCAGGAGGCGTTGCTGTGTGTGATGGCGAGCACCCAGCAATTCAAATGAAAGCTGTTTCAGCAGGGCGATCCCCACTCTGTGATTATCCGGCCGGATTTCCTCTCCTCTTACTTTCCCCGGGGCGATCACTGGGAGAACTGCTCCCAAGGCAGCCCCACACTTGCCCTCAATCATTTCCACTCGCAAAATGAAAGCAAAAGATGTCGATGAGAAGAAGGTCTTTGCTGCAGAGAAACATCCCCATAACAGGATATTACCACCTCCATGCTTTACTGTAGGAATGGTGTTTGAATTGAAATCTGCCAGACATATCCCTTGCTGTTGTGGTCAGATGAGACTAAAATTTTTATTATTTGGCCTCAACACTTTGCCATGTGGCCTCAGAATCTTCAAGGTGCATTTTGGCAAAGTTCAGTCGTGACTGCATGTGTCCTTTGAGTGGCTTTTTTCTTGCAACCCTCCCATACAACTCACATTTGTGGAGAATTTGAAGTAGTTGCAGGAAATTATGACAAAGAATGGTCATTGTGTGACAATGTCTCAGAGTTGTTGTAGGTCTCTTGGTAACCTCTCTGACCAGTTTTCTCCTGGCTTTTTCATTCAGTTTGGAGCGAAGTCCTGATCCAGGGAGGGTCTGTGTTGTACCAAATACCTTCCACTTCTTATATTCTTAATGTGCTTCTATGCATTGATAAAGCCTTTGACTTTTTTTGTATCTCCTGACTTGTGCCTGTTTACAACTTTATCCCAGAGATCTTTTGACAGTGCCTTGCCACCCACGGTTTGCCTCAGTTGCACTACCAGGGACTGAAATGCTCTTTGAAAAGCATTTTTATGCTGAGCTTATCAAAATGACCACAGATGATCACATTTGAAAGAAAAATGGCTTTGGATGCCATTGAGAAGGAAATTAGCTACACCTGATTAAAGCATGGAGGTAGTAATACCCGGTTATAGAGCTGTTTCTCTGCAGCAGGGACTGGAGCATTTGTCAGGATAGAAGGAAAAAATGGATGGGACAAGATCCTGTCAAATCATTGAGGAAAATCTGCTGCCGACTGCAAGAAAATTGCCAATGGAAAGGTGGTTTACTTTCGAACACGATACTGACCCAAAGCACACAGCAAAAATGACCACATAGTGGTTGAAAGAGAAAAAGGTCAATGTCCTTGCATGGCTTGGTCAGAACCCAGACGTAAACCCCATTAAAGTCTGTGGAATGACTTGAAGGCTGCAGTCTACAAACAGTCACCATCACATTTAACTGAATTTGAGCAGTTCTGAAAAGAAGAGTGGGCAAATACTGCAATGTCTAGATGTGCAAAGTTAATAGAGACATATCCCAACAGACTAAATACTGACAAGGAGGTGATTCTTTTTAAACTCAGGGATTCGGATTTTAATTTTAAATTTTTTTCTGACATGACGGCATTATAGCTTTTACTTGGGAGTTATACAGTGTAAGTTGCACTGAGTATAAAACAAAAACCGTGTTAGTGTTCGTTTCAGGCTGCAGAGCAAGAAACTGACTTTAAAGAGGTGCAGATTCTTTTCTATACCCACTGTATTTGTACTTCTAACTTGCGCTCAGCTTTTTCTTTTGCTCTATTCCATTACTACGAGATGTAAACTTGTAAACCTTTTTTTCCTGCAGACACAAAAGTGAACTGGCGTGCCTACTGACATTATGTATTCTGAACCGGTTAGATGCATTTTCTACCATTTCTCTGCAACATAACATTTATCACCGATGACATACCACTACTCTAGATTCTAAAGTTTTCCCTTTATCATTTTCTTCTTCTACACTTGCTTTTGACAGATTGTATTGAGATCTTTACATTGTACCAACATTAAAGTTTACTTTTCGCAGTACAATATAGGTCACCACTTTATTTTATATTGGTACCCCTGCCATTCTGTCAGATAATGCACCGCTTCATCCAGAAAATTGTTGCAGTTACAAATGTTTAGGCATTATTTCTTTTTTGGTTTGTATTGGTAGGACACAAAAAAAATGGCGAAACAAAAAGCCAAATCTGACACATTCCATTAAAAATCTCTAAAAATGGACTGGACAAAAATTATTAGCACCCTCAATTTAATATTTTGCAGCCCAACCCTTGGAAAAAAAAAACAACTGAGATCAATGGCTTCCTGTAGCCATCAATGAGATTGGAAGGGTTTCTTTTCCCAACTGCTGTTTTGAGATCTCTCCACAGGTGCTCTATGGGATTTCGATCCGGACTCATTGCTGGCCAGTTCAATACTCTCCAGAGCTTTGTCTTAAACCAATTCTGGGTGCTTTTTGACGTGTTCTTTGGGTAACTGTCCTGCTACAAGACCCATTACCCTTGATGAAGACCCAACTTTCTGACAATGGGCTCTACATTGCAGCCCAGAATTCTTTGGTAGTCTTCAAATTTCATAATGCCATACACAGTCAAGACATTCAGTGCCGGAATCAGCAAAGCAACCCCAAAACAATGAACCTCCACCATATTTTACTGTAGGGACTGTCTTGTTTTCTTTAAAGGCATCATTTATTTTTCTGAAACCAGTAGAATGATGGGCTTTGTCAAAAAGCTGCAATTTTGTTTAGTCTGTTCACAGCACATTCTTCCATAAGGATTTTAGCTTCATCAGGGAAGTTTTAGCAAACTCGGATTAGTTTTTCTCTTTCGTCCACATCCAGAGAGAATAGCTACAGTGCCATGGGCTGCAAGCTTCTTAACAATGTTGCGCACAGTGGACACAAGATTAAGATCTCAGGAGATGGACCTTGTAATTGTCCATGCTTTTCCACAATTTTTGTTCTCAAACCCTCAGACAATTCTTTGCTGCTTTCGCTCTTCTCCATGCTCCGTGTGGCACACAGACAACAGAAAGGTTGAGTCAATTTTTCACCATTTTAACTGGTTACCGAAGTGATTTCTATATTGTCAGAACCTGTTAATTGATACAGGTGAGTTTAAAATACAAGTTACAGAAGCATTACGAACTTGGAACGCAATTCTTTCTTACAAGTTTTGAGAAGGTGCCAATAATTTTGTCCAGCCCATTTTTAGAGTTTTTCATGGAATGTGTCAGATTTGGCTTTTTGTTTTTTCACTTTTTTCGGGCATACCAATACAACCAAAAATAATAAACATGATAATGCCTAAACATTTGTAATTGCAACAATTTTGCGGGTGAAGTGGTGCATTATCGGACAGAAATGCAGGGATGCCAATATTTTTTGCCATGTATATCTGTTTCTTTGTCTATTCTTTAATAACCTTAGCTTTAGCTAAGCCAACCCCAACCAGCTATTACTATAAGAAATATCACAGTAGGGCATTTGATTCCCTTGGTCAACAAACTTCAGCCACACGTCTGTCAATGTTAACCTCACAAAAATGTTGAAAGTTCTTGTTTCAGCCACAGGCCATGCCCCTTGATGCATTCCATCCATATTAGCCCTAGTTGTACATTCCACCACTAAGACTAAGTGGTGAAACGTGCCAAGAGGTGAATGGCCAAAGCCAGAACTTTTTCGGTTTGAGGAAGTTAAAAGACAAAAGTGTGACCTAAGTGGCTGTAAAGGCTGAAGGTGTTTTACCTTAATGCATGAAAGTAAAAAACCTTCTGTGTTTCTCCCCAGCAGCCCCTTAATACTTAACTGAGCCTTTTCTTCATCCAGCAATGTGCACAAGAGACTCGGCTGTCCCAGGACTCCCTCTCCCTATTGGCGGAGACAGCAGAGGGAGCCATTGCTTTTTGCTCTACAGTGCTATAAAGAATTGAACGAACACACCAAAAACAATCACTTCTTTAGTACGGAGAATGTTGCTAGCTACAAATTGCAAATATTGCTGGCATTAGCAATTTGTTTCAGCAATTATTGCCCCACTGTAACGCTACTGTTAACTTTATCCATGCAGTAGGGTCCCTCCACATTATATGGGTTACATATGCTCATATAGCTAGAAATACATTTTGGAATACCTTATTCTTAACTCCCACAGGTTTCCTCTGCTCTGTGCGAATCATCCCCTAGAAGACACTCCACTTTGCTGCCTGACAAGTTGCAGCTCTGGGACATCTCAAATAATGCAGGACCAGCAGAATTAGCCCAGAACCTGGAAGCATCAGACAGAAGGAAATTGCTGGCTGCTGGGGAGTGAGAAATAGGTAACCATTTGCATGTACCCCCAACCAAACAAACATGTCGCACCCCAATGCATGGGTAAACTTAAGGTAGCAAAAAGTGAGGTTTTGAGCTGTGCTGTCATGCTTACTTTTATGCTGGTTCTTCACTGTAGTGTCTGAGTGTGGAGGAACCAGCAGAATTTCTACAAAAACAGGGCACACATTGGTTTTAAGTGCAGCTAATTACATGGTGCTAGATGGAAACAATTATAAACTGAAGGAAACTATTATGAACTGCTGTTTATTACTAAAAGCTATGCTTACAGTTAGCACACAGTTTTTGCAAAGCAAGAGTATAAGAAGCACCTCGGGAAGTCCAAGCCACACATTATTGCAATGGGAGATTGAATAGCATGTTAGGAAATCTCCCAGCAAGTTATCACTTAAAGGAATAATAGTAGTGCACATGTACTATTGCCAAACAAGTGTCACAAGAGATGGCCCTGTTGCCCTTTCCCTTCATGCATGCAAGAAAAGGCAGACATTTCCCCAACCTGTTCCTGGCAAGAAACCTTATTGTAATATTGCAAGTTAAAAGCTGGCCATACACTTTTTTGTTCAGTCTGCAGGCTAACAGATTTCTCCATCCATGCTAGGTGAATGGAGGAATTCCCCTGCCAGAGATGCTATTCTGACAGATAGCACCAGCAGCTGTCAGAACACTAAAATAGTGGCTGCATCAGATTGGATGCAAGTGTGGGTTCAGCTGACCAGGCCACCCATGGCTCAAAATTATGTCCCTGCTTATTAGGAACCAGGGTAAATTCCCTCTGTGTATGGTCAGCTTAAGACAATTCTTTAGGGAAGCACTTTCTTAAAAAAGACAGAAAACGAAGACAGAAGAGGTATAGGAGAGAACATACAAACTTCAGAAGTGAGGTGTTCTCCCGTAGAGCTCCAATGCAGCCTGCGAATCCCAGCACAAACATAACCGCCCCCGTGACCATAAAGAGCCACACAGGGTCAAATCCACCCAGGTCTGTGATGGATGAGATGTTGGATAGGACTCCCTGTGAACAAAACAGCGATAATATTAACACTTCCTAAAAAACACAAAGTCAAAACCAAGCAATAAAAAAAACGTAAAGTGTACATGTAAAATTGAACAACATTTTACAAAATACAGACAGACATACTCATTGGGGCGGGTGGGGGTTGTCTACACAGCTTACCTGGGTTTTTTAAATAAATCAAAAATCCAACATGGAGTCTGAACCCTTCATAATACCCATAGCAGGTATGCAGGCCCAAGGTCCCAAGTGCCAAGATCTCACTAATAATCGAGCATCCAAAAAGATACAAGAAGCGGCAAAGTAAATTGACGTGCAGATTAAAAAAAAATATATATTTTTTTTTAAATCCTAGAGAGCAAGGTTGCTTTTTATGTTTTGGATAAGAGATCTCCCTTTATTTCCTGTCCCACAAATATTACTAGAGGCCATGGAAACATTTTCATTATCTATGAAAAACAGCAACGCTTGTTCCATTCAGGACATCAGTTCTGCTCCTATACTGTTAGTTTTGGAATGGGATCTATGAAAAGCCAATCTTTGGATTACAACCAAATCCCTTTCTGGAAAACGCTTTGGAGATAGTGTCTCTGACCTTAAACCTTTATTCTTTAGTCAGAACTGGTCAAATAAATAAACAGGGCATTGAACTTTGGATTAAAGTGTAAACAAATTGTGCTTTTCCTATACATAGTTTAGTCTTTTCTGGGCTAGTAGCTGGCCAATCATGGGAACAGGCTGTCAGACAATATGAAGAATGTAAGCACAATCATGAGAAAACCCCATGGCTCCTAGGGTACAAAATGTTCACCGCAGGGTGGACTGTACACTGATCGCTCCCATATTCAACACCACAGATTGGATAGGCTTTCACTATGAAACCTCATGGCCATAACAGACTAACTCAAACAAGCGTGGCATAATATAAATGCATAGAAGCCATCGATAGAAAATTTGTACACTGCTCAAAAAAAAAAAAAAAAAAAAAATGAAAGGAAGACTTTTTAAAAAGCAGAGTATAGCATCACGTCAATTAAACCCCTGGGATATTAATCTGGCCAGTTAAGTAGCAGAGGGGGTTGTTATTCTGTTTCAGCTGCTTTTAACAGGTGAACTAGATTGGCAGCAATGAGACAACCTCTGAAAAACAGGAATAGTTTTACAGGTGGGAGACCAGTGACATTTTTTTTTCCCCTACTTATCTTTGACTGTTTTTCACTGGTTTTGAATTTGCCTGGGATCAGTGTCACTAATGGTAGCATGGAGGAGATACCTGGACCCTATAGATGTTGCACAGGCAGTCCAACTCCTCCAGGATGGCACATCAATATGTGCCATTGTCAGAAGGTTTGCCGTGTCTCCCAGCAGTCTCAAGAGCATGGAGGAGATTCCAGGAGACAGGCAATTACTTTACTTTAGGAGAGCTAGACAGGGCCGCGGAAGGTCCTTAACCCATCAGCAGGACTGGTATCTGCTTCTTTGTGCAAGGAGGAACAGGATGAGCACTACCAGAGCCCTACAAAATGACCTCCAGCAGGCCATTGGTGTAAAGGTCTCTGACCAAACAATCAGAAGCAGACTTCATGAGGGTGGTCTGAGGGCCAACGTGAAAGGGTCTGGAGAAGCCATGGAGAATGTTATGCTGCCTGTAACATCGTTCAGCATAAGACCGCTAAGGCCGACACCTGGCCCTCGATAGTACTCAAGGCCAGTTTCTGCTCAGGAAGGAAGATCAAGATCCGAGCCACCGAAAAAGAGCGAGGATAAACCCCAAGAAACTCACCATGCAATGTACGTCTTCCACGTAAGATGGTAGAGCTTTCTAGAAGAAGATTTTCTAACCTAACAGCGTTGGAATCACAGACTCAGACAAACCTCTATCCATCAGCACCGGGCATTCAACAGCCAAGGCTTTAAAGCCAGCGACTTTAAAGCAGTATTGAAGATTGGTCCTTGGGACAGCAGATCCTCCCAGAGTGGAAGCTTCCAAGGAATGTCAACGACGAGCCGCACCAGATCTGCGTACCAAGCCCGGGGAGGCCAATTGGAGCCCACTAAGATGACCAGAATCCCTTCTGCCTCGATTCTGTGTAGAAGTCTTGGCAGGCGCTTGAGAGGAGGGAAGGGGATAGGAAAGGCGTAAAATCAGACTATACTGACCCCACAGGGCCACCAGTGCCACCAGTGCGCCTGTGGCTTCTGCCAGAGGATCCCGTGACTGAGCCCCAAACCTCTGCACCTGTTGAGCCGAGACACCAACAGATCCACCTTGGGGATGCCCCACCAGAGATACAACTGATAAAACACCTCCGGATGAAGGAACCACTCCCCTTAGTCCAACACCTGGCAACTGAGGTAGTCCACCTGCCAGTTTTCTACCCCGGGAATGTGTACGGCGGAGACTGGAACGAACAAACCATTCTGCCCACCGAAGAATGCCGGCTACCTCCAGAGCGGCCAGGGCACTTCTTGTGCCCCCCTGGTGATTGACATAAGCCACAGCCGTGGCATTGTCTGATTGAATGTGCACTGGACATCCCTGATGACGATCCGCCCAATGTTACAGGCAGAGTCTAATCACTCGGAGTTCCAAGAAATTGATCGGTGGTCTGGACTCTTCCAGCGGACGCCTCCCCAGCTGGACAGGCTGGCATCCCCGGTGACCACTGTCCAAAAACAAGGGGAGGAAGGATTTGGCCAGCCAAAGCGCCGGAGAACAAAACCACCATATCAGGGACTCTTGTTTCCAGGCACATCCGATTGTCCAGACACTGCACATTCTGATCTCATTTGCCGAGAATCTTCCTTTGCAGGGACCTCGTATTGAACTGTGCAAACTGAACCACCTCAAAAAGGCAGACACCATCATGGACAGCAGGAGACTAATTGCAGCCAGCAGCTTCTGGAGTTTGTCCAGAGTAAGGAGCACTCTGGCTAAGGCCGAGTCCAGAGTCAGATCCAGATAGTCCGGCTTTGTGGACGGGAACCAGAGATGACTTCTGAAAATTCAGAATCCAGCCGAACTCCCTCAGAGTTTGTATGGCGAGCTCCAGGTTTTCCACCAGAGCAGTAGGAGACTCCGCTCGCAGGAGGTCGGCCAAGTAGCCCAGTACTGCGATCCCCCATTGGCGTAACAATGCTAGCACTGGGGCTAACACTTTTGTAAAGACCAGAGGAGCAGAGGCGAGACCAAAGGGTAACTCCACAAACTGATAATGCTCCTCTCCCTTGGCAAAGCGGAGGAAGCGCTGGTGACCAGCACATATTGGAATGTGAAGGCAAGCATCCTTGAGGTTGATAGAGGCAAGAAAATCCCACTGATGCAGGGATGCTACCATCATGCGAATTGACTCCATTCTGAACTACTGAACCTGCACAAAGCAGTCCAGTGCCTTGGGGTCCAGGATTGGAATCACCTTGCCTTCCTTCCTGGGAATTGTAAACGGGTCTGAGCCTTGAAAACATTCCGATGTCAGAACCGGGACAATCATCCCTTGAAGTAACAGGTCTTACACCGCCCCAAAACAGACCCTGTAAGAGTTCTGGGGACAGGTGCAAGTTGAAAGGAAAGAACCTAGCTGGGGGGGTAAGGGCGAAACTCAATCTTTTAGCCGGACCATATGACTTTGTGGATACACTTGTCTTGTACCAGGGAAATCCACGGGTCCGGAAACCAGCAAAGACATCCCCCCACCCCCAATACAAGTGAGGGCGTACCTTCATGCTGAAGTTGCCTTGTCTGCGGGTCTGGAGAAGCCCACTCTCGACTTGCCAGACCAAGTTTGCTTGGATCCACCAGAGGAGGCCCTAAAAGGCTTTGATCCCTTGTGAGTTGCCCCTGAGGGATGAAAAAACAACTATGAGCCAAGAAGAATGGCCAACGTCTACAGTGAGGATCCTTAGCTTACTAGGCTGTGGAAGAAAGGTACTCTTCCCCCCCTGTGAGACCCTTAACGTCATCCAGGGTAGCTCAAAAAACAGGTGATCGCCTTGAAAAGGAAGATCAATCAAGGCCTTTTTAGAAGTCTGGCCTGCAGACCAACATTTGAGCCAAATTATACGCCAAAGGACCACTGCTGAAACCGAGAGCCTAGCAACTAGGGAAGCCACCTGCAAAGAGGCATCACAGAAACTGCAGCCCCCCAATAGGTCAGCCAGCTAAGCAAAGGCAGGGGGGAGCTGCTCCCCCTCCAGGACACGGGGAAAAGCTTAGCCCACTCAGTCAGAGTTTGCAACACCAGTGCAATGGTGTATACCAGCCTCAGTGCTGAACCAGCCACAGTGTACATACTGCGGGCCACAGCCTCCGCCTTCCTGTCAGCTGGGTCCTTAAAAGACGGGGACTTTTCATCCGGAATCATGGTTGCCTTGTTCAATCTAGGGACTGGAGGGTCCACCACCGGCAGACCTGTCCACTTTTTAAGACAGGACTCATAGGGGTACAGAAAAAAAAAAAAATCGCTTAGGGACGAGATGTTTTGGTCGTTCCCACTCTTTAGTGACAATTCTGTTAAAATAGGCACTCTGGATGGCTTGTGAATGCCAAAGGGAACCAAGGCCTCCGTCGCAGCTTCAGCTGTGGCCTCCATTTTCAAGGTCTCACGCACAGATACAATCAGCGCCTTTTCGTGCGCGGCTACAGGAGTACAACTCCACCAAAAACCACCATTGGTGAATTTGATCACAAAGAAAATGGCTGCGCTCAATGAGCTGCAAGAAAATGGCGCATGACTATATATAAAAAAGTCAGTCAGTCCTCTGTCCAATAGAATTCCGCCCTGATGAAGACAAGTGACCCTGTGTTGATACGCGTAGGGGAGGGGCAAGGACAGTGATGGCACTCGGTGGCTAGGTTGAACCAGCTTTCCAGGAGTGTGGACTGACGGCTTGCAGGCACGAATTAAACCGCTGTTGGAGGATATTTTGTATGTTTAGTCTGGTGCATTATACATTATTGTTTTTAATAAAGTTATGCTTAAGGGTACAAGCACTATTGAATTCTTTCTTCATATGGGACATTGCAACAGTAATGTGGAGGAGTGGAGTGAGGAGACAAGGAGTATGTATTGGGGCTAACCGAATACTAATCCCCAGGCCGGAGAGGTAAAAAGGCGCTTTTTCGACCGAGCTTAGGTGCGAGGTCACATCATTTGAGGTGAGAACCCAATTATAAGAGGGGGGGGGGGAGAGCACTCATCGTGGTGACACATGGATGTGTTCCATTTATTTACACAAAAGAAGGAGGAAGAGTGAGCACCCTGTACATCACGGATGTCGGTGGCGGGGAGGATTATCACAATATATTTGCATAGAATCTGCATAGTTATAGACTTTGTTTTTTTAAAAGAAGCATTTGATTATATCACAAGTTTTATTAATTCATGTGTTGCCACTAGTATAGCACACTTGCCACAACTGAGGTTCCAACTGTTATTTATGTATACATTTCTTTGGAAGTTTTATATAAAATTTAGCGCAGTGCTAAGGTTTGCTTTAGGGTCCTTTCACGCGGGCTTTCCACCGGCAGACTCAGTTTTCCTCAGCGGGGATCGATCCACTGATCCCCGCTGAGCAGGTGGTTGATAGGTCCATCTCCGATTACTTTGCAGGGACACACCTGTCAGATCCCCACTTTCCTCTATGGGAGATCAGATGAAAAACGGACCGCCTGTCCATTTTCATCTGATTCGATCCTCCAGACAGATGGAAAATAGGGTTTCAATCTGTCTGGATTTCACAGACAGGATCACATAGCAGCGAGTGTCAGCGGAGAGATCACCGCTGACATCCGCCGCTCCATAGGGGTGCAGGGAGCATCCAATCAGGTCTGCCTGAATAACTGACAGGAAGGCCCGTGTGAAAGGGGCCTTAGTATGGCACTATACACTTCAGAATGAGATGGTGATCAGTGCTTGCAACTGGCTTGATTGAAGTAGTATTGGTCGTAGTAGCTCGCAGAAACATTTGATATTTGGGGAAAATTATTTGAACCCCTGCAGATTTTGTAAGTTTGCCCACTTACAAAGAAATAAAGGTGGGTCTATTATTTTTATCATAGGTGTATTTTAAATGATAGAGACAGAATAGCAACCACAAATCCTGAAAAGACACATGATACAAATGTTATAAATTAAGCGGCAGTTCAGGGAGTTAAAAAGTATTTGATCCCCAAGCAAGACATGACTTGGTGGAGAAACCCTTGTTAGCAAGCACAGAGGCAAGACGTTTCTTTTAGTTAGTGACCAGGTTTGCACACATCTCAGGAGGGATTTTGGTCCACTCTTCTCTAAACCCTTAGGGTTTCTTGGCTGTCGCTTTGCAACCTGAAGTTTCAGCTCCCTCCATAAATTTTCCTAAAGGATTAAAGGAGTTGTGAAGGCAGAAGTTTATCTTCATGCATTCTATGCGTGAAGATAAGCCTCCTATGTGTTGCAGTCGACCCAGCACCCCCTAATACTTACCCGAGCCACATCTCTATCCAGCAATGTCCTTGAGTCCCTCAGCTGTCCAGGAATCTCCCTCCTGATTGGCTGAGACACAGCAGCAGTGTCATTTGCTCCCGCTGCAGTCAAAGTCAGTTAGCCAATCAGTAGAAAGAAGAGGTAGGGCCAAAACGGCAGCACTGTGTCTAAATGGACACACGGAGCTGCAGCTCGGCACCCCCAGAGCTGCAGCTCAGCGCTCAGAGCTTATTGCAGTTGGGGCACTCGACCGGAAGGAGGGGCCAGAGCAGCAAAGAGGGACCCGAGAAGAGGAGAATCCTGAGCAAAACAAACTGCACAGAGGAGGGAAGTAGAACATGTTTGTTATAAAAAAACAAAATCACACACACACACACACACACACACACACACACTTTACAAGCACTTTAAGGTCTGGAAACTGACTAGGCCATTCCATGACCTTAATGCACTTCCTCCTAAGCCACTTCTTTGGCAGTAGGTTTGGGATCATTGTCATGCTGAAAGACCCGTCTTCAGTGTTCTGGCTAAGGGAAGAAGGTTCTCATCCAAGATTTTACAATACATGGCCCCGTCCATTGTCCCCTTTAATACAGCAACAGAGAAATAGCCCCAAAGCATAATGTTTCTTTACTGTAGGAATGGTGTACGAGTCATAGTCATTTTTCTTCCTCCAAACAGAAGAAGTGCTGCGGTCAGATGAGACCAAAATTGAACTCTTTGGCATTCACTAGCCTCGCCGTGTTTGACTCGCTGTGAAGCTTGGGGCTGTTTCTCTGCTAAAAGGTACAGGCTGACTTTGCCACATTGAGGGGCCAATGAATGGGGCCATGTATTGAAAAACTCTTAGATGAGAACCTTCTTCCGTCAGCAAGAAAATTTAAGCTGGGTCGTGGATGGGTCTTACAGCATGACAATGACCCAAAACATACTGCCATGTCAACAAAGGAGTGGCTCAAGAAGAAGCACATTAAAGATCAAGAGTGGCCTAGTCAGTCAGCCAAGAAACCTTAAGGATTTATACATGATCTGTAAAGAAGAGTGGACCAAAATCCCTCCTGAGAGGTGTGCAAACCTGGTCACCAACAAGAAGCGGCTTACCTCTGTGCTTGCCAACAAGAATTTCTCCAAGCAACATTGGTTGGTTGGTGATCAAATATTGGGATTTTTGTACTTACCGTAACATCCATTTCTCCAAGTTCATCAACGAACACAGCAATCCATTAAATCGTAACTAGTGGGTCATATTGCCTTCTCCAAGAGTAGGACTAGGCAGAACACCTGGCTACGCCCATGGGCCGTCCTCAGCTGGTATATAACCCCCCCTCTCTGCTCTAGGTAATCAGTTTAGTAGCAAGCAGTATTATAAGTATCAGTACCCAATAGAGGGGTGGGTGCTGTGTCAGTCGATGAACTGAATGGATTTTACGTAAGTACAAAAAAATGGGTTTTTGTCTTACCGTAAATCTTTTTCTCTGAGGTCCACTGGTTGATATATATACAAAAATGGCCGCCGAGGCTGAATACAGCCATGGCAAAATGGCGGCGCCATGTGTCACCCAGGGAATTTGTAGCCCACCAAGGACCCCCCCCACAGCTCATCACCTAAATAACACCCCCATCCAGAAACAGCCGTGCACCCCAAAGTGGAACTAAGGGAGAAGAATGGGGGCAGGTGAGGGCGACCATTACAGGGAAATCCCCGCTAGGGAGAAGGGGGGGGGGGGGAGACCATGAGGGGAGGAAGGACCATCCCCAGGAAGGACCCGTGTCCACCTCAGCATTTCCCAGAGAAAACAGGGGGGACATGACTCCCCACACCTCGGAACCAAGCGGCCACCACTCGCGGCTGTCCACTGCGTCAACTTGGAATGAGGGTGCTGTGGCAGGAGGCACGCTGCAACTCTGCTCATGACCATTGTCATGACCAGGGCTATGCGACCTCCTGAGGTGTTTTACTCGCCGTCCAGCCCCCGTCCAGTGGGGCTATGTCACGGCCAACCTAGCGCAGAGCTAATAGTTGGGTCATGCTCGCAGGCCAGACTGGGAAGGCATGAAGGATCTACGATATCCAGTGCATCGCCCAGTCCGGCTGTTGATTATTTTCGGTTCCTGTGTGAACTACAAAAGGAAGAGAAAAAACTCTAGGCAGGAAAAAAAAACTGGAGTCCTATAGAATGGAGTGATGGTATACCCCCTGGGACTGCCCCAGGAGCGTAGCAAAAATGGTTTCCGCCTAGTCCTACTCTTGAAGAGAGCAGCATAAGCCCAAGGGTCTAAGAAGACATGGAGCTGTGTCCGTCAATGAACGAAAGAAATCTCAATTTTGTTTTTCGTTCATTGACTGACACAGCGCTCCATAAATCATAACTAGTGGGACATCCAAAGCAGTGCCAAAAAGGAAAATGAGGGGTGGGGAAAATAACCCAAGGCTAAAACATAAGAGCCCTTAACCAGGACACAGGAGCCCCGTCTGAAAAATAAAGGTTTAAAGAAAAAAGAGAAAAAAAAAAAAAAACACAAACACACCTCAAAAGGGAACAGCCCCTCTTAAACAGCAGCCTGCAAAACTTTGCGGCTAAAAGAAGCATCAGCAGATGCCAAAGTATCTACCCTATATATTTTTGTGAAGGTATGCACAGACTACCAAGTAGCCGCCTTGCAAACTTGCGATATTGAAGTCTGATGAAGGAAGGCCCAAGAAGCAGTCAGCGCCCGAGTAGAATGGGCCGTGACAGGGAAAGGTGGAACCTGAACTTTAATGGAATAGGCCTGAGTCACCGTCTGTCTGATCTATCTGGAGATGGTGGCCAAAGAAACGGCCAGCCCTTTTCTTGGTCCGTCCGTAACCACAAAAAGCAAATCTGACCGCCGAAAAGACTCAGTAGCTGCCAGATACACCCAAATCACATGAACCACATCCAAGGTATGCAAAGCAAATTCCTTGGGATGAGCCAGCTTGGGACACAAGGCAGGCAACACAATGTCCTCATTCAAATGGAAGTCAGACACAACTTTGGGCAGAAATGATGGACAGGGACGAAGAACCACTTTATTCCTATGGACCATCAAATGGGGACTGCGACAGGATAATGCCGCCAATTCCGATACCCTTAGGGTGGAGGTAATAGCCACCGAGAATGTCCCCTTCTGGGATAACGTAGACAAGGGAATCTCCCGAATATTCTCAAATGGAGGTTTCGGAGAACCGAACACACTAAATTTAAATCCCATGGCGGCAAAAGAGACCGTACAGGTGGAGCCACATGTCGAACCCCCTGAATGAAGGTACGAACTAAAGAGTGCGTGGCTAGGGGGGGGTCGCTGAAAGAAGATTGCCAAGGCAGACACCTGGCCCTTGATGGTACTCAAGGTCAACTTCTGATCAATGCCCTGTTGAAGAAAGGTGAAGATCCGAGCGACAGGAAAAGCTTGAGGATGAGCGCCAATCGACTCGCACCAAGAAATGTACCCTTTCCACATAAGATGGAAAAAGACTTCCTTGCCTTCACCATAGTAGGGATCACTGATCCAGACAGACTTCTATCCTCTCAATACCTGGCTTTCAATAGCTAGGCCATTAAAACCAGTGACTAAAGCAGGATGGTAGATTAGCCCTTGGGACAACTGGTGGAGGAAGCCCTCAAGGGACGTTTATGGCCACCAGACTGATTGGAAGATCCCCGCCCTTGATTCCTTGCAGGAATTGTGGAAGCAGCCTGAGCCCGAAGAGGATACTGTCCTTACTGTGGCCCTTGGACGCCTGCGGCGCCTGCCAGAGAAATCCGTGATCTTGCCACGAACCTCGATTTCCTCCTGTGGAGCCGAACCTGCTAAAAGGAGCTGCATGTAGGACTGTGCAAACAGAACTGTCTTGAAGGTGGATACCACTGGACTCAGAACCTGTATGCAAAATAGGAGAGAGAACTAGCTGTAGGAGAGAGAACTAGCTGTATGACAGCAGCCCGTGAATCACAGCCAGTGGTCCCTGAAATTTGTGCAGAAGAAGGACAACCCTGGTCAGAAATATTATCAGACCTAGGTAAATCAATTCCCTGGACAGGTATAGAGGGGACCTTAGGTAGTTCAGATATCACCTGAACCTTTACAGGAATTAAATCCACACAAGGAGACTCCTAAAAAACCTGAAAAGGACAAGCTTGTCCCCCCTTACTGGGTACCCACAAAAAGAAACATTTTGCGGATCTCCTTGATGCTCACCAAAGAAGTCCATGGGGCATGAAACAAATGAAGATGTCCCCCCACCCCAATAATGGGTGAGGGCACAAAATCATTTTCTGTGGGATGAGAAGGAGGGCCCCCATCTGCGGCAAGGCTCCTTCCATTTCCTTGACTGTGGCAGGAAGGTACTTATCCCCCCTGTGATACCCTTAAAGCGGAGTTCCGGGCACAAAAAAGATTTTTTTTTTTGTGCCCCTCCGCTAGGTATGCCGCACCTGAAAAGGAATTGGATAGTTATTTTTTTTTTTGTTTACTCACCTTTTTATTGACGATCGAAAATACTCACCTATGACAGCTTCCTCCTCCAGCGCCGAGGCTCACCCCGTCACTTCCTGCCTCGCGATGATTCCTGGGAGCTAAACGTCATAGCTCCCAGGAATCAATGCGCCGCACCGGCCCCACTCGTCATTTCCGGGCGACGCCGCATTCCCCTGCTAAACAGCTTCTGGGCATGCCCAGAAGCTGTTTAGGAATGCGGCGCCGCGCCGGAAGTGACGAGAGGGGCCGGTGCAGTGCATTCTGGGACACGAAGACGCGGAAGAAGACAGAGAAGAGGACCGCGCCGGCTTCAGCTGCCCACAACCGAGATGGAAACGCTGTGGAAGAAAATTTCTAAGTAAGTATTTCTTCTAAAAGGTAAGTGCGAACCGGGACAGATCAGAGGCTAGCCATTGTGGAATGTGCTAGCCCTGACTGTCCCGGGGGTATGTTCAACAAAAAAACTTTTCTCTGCCCGGAACTCCGCTTTAATGTTGTCATCCAGGGTAGCCCCAAACAAGCGATTGCCTTGAAATGGCAAAAAAAAGAGTTTTCTTAGAGGCTTGGTCTGCGGACCAATTCTTAAGCCACAGCACATGCCTAACTGCAGCCCATGGACCAACAGATCCGCTAAATATACATAAGCAGTGGGGACCTGCTCACCCCCAGGCCCTGGCACAAAAGCTTGGCCCATTCAGTTAGGGTCTGAGACACCAGGGCTGAGGCAAAGACTGGCCGCAAAGCCGAACCAGCCAAAGTAAACATGCTGCGTGCCACAGCCTCCGCTTTCTTGTCAGCCGGGTACGTGAAGGATGGAGATTCTTCTACTGGGATCATGGTTGCTTTATTCAACCTGGAAACCGGAGGGTCCGCCACTGGTGGACTAGTCCACTTTTTTTTAAAAGGGACTCCTCAAAAGGGGTAACATACAGCAAAACCTTTGGGGACCACAAAGGGTAATTTTGGTTGTTCCCACTACTTCCAGGAAAACCTGTAAAACCTGTCAAAATAAGGCACATGAGGAAAAACCTTTGGAGTACAATGCGACTTGTTCGTACCAAACAACACAGCCACGTCCGTGGCTACATCAGCTGCATCCTCCATTTTTAAAGTCTCACGCACTGCAGGTCTACCAGCGGTTTTTCATTCACTGCTGCAGCCATGAAGGAATCATCCTCACTATCGGATGAATCAGAGGGTGGGATATTAAATTCCCCTGGATGGGCCATGTCCATGGCAGCATCAGGCTCAAAATCAGATGAGACAGCCTAAGCAGAAAAGGCGGGGGACAGTTCCTCCTGGTTCTTTGCCCACACGCCACTTTCACCCGGGACACTAAGGACTGCAGGACCACCATCAATGCAACCATGGAAAGCTGGGGTTCCGAGGGACCTTCCACCTCCATGAGGGGGTCAGTGGGGGAGATGTAACACGAAGGCTCCATAAAAAGAAAGGAAGACCTTGCAGCACAAAAAACAATCTTTTAGCAGCACTAAAGGATCCACTCAAGGCTTAGGGTACCCATCAGCAGAGAGCGAGATAACAGGGACCCCAAAGACCCACCCTACCGACCAGAGGAGCACAGAGAATTTGAATCCAGCATCATGGACGCTATCCCTGTTCATATGTCCCGGGCACAGGAAAAGGAAACTGAGGAAGAGCTTTGGCATCCCCACGAGGTTTCAGTTGTCTCCCGCATCTCCCTGACTAAGGCAAAATGGCCCCCATGACATCTTGCTACACAAACATGGCCACCAACCGGAGACCAGCCAGACTAAGGGAAAATGGCCACCATCAGCTACAAATACTGAAGCATGCTGCCAGGATCTTTCCTGCACCGGGACCCCCCTCCCCTGCACTATACCCACACTTCAAACATCAGGGCATGCACCTAGGGGTCTCCTACACTGGGACCCCTCCAGACTACAGGGCGGGACACACACACTATCCCAGGACCCTTACAGAGTGGGGATAGCGGGGAGACCCCAAGGGGTCTCTGCTGCATTCTCTACCCTGGGACCCCTACCAGACTCTAGGTCCAGACAGGGAGGAAATGTGAATGGGGAAGCCCAGCTCAGTGAGGGATTTAAGGATGGGAGGAGGGAACCTGCAGGCAGGTCCGACCGTCCTGCATCCATGGTGCGGGTAACGCTCCAGACAGAACTCCACGTGCTCGCTGGCTGGGCGGACCACTGGATCTAGATTATCAAGCTAGTCATCCAGCCCGGCAGTTGACTGTAGATCTCCCGAGAAAAAAAAAAGATGTAAGGAAGGAAATTGCTAGGACCAGAGATCCCAGCCGGGAGCCTAGGTCCTTACTCCTGACTAGACAGATTAAAACTGATTACCTAGAGCAGAGAGGGGGGTTATATATACACCGGCTGGGGACGGCCCATGGGCATAGCAAGGTGTATTTTGTTCTGCCTGAGTCCTACTCCTGGAGGAGGCAATATAACCCACTAGTTCGGATTTATGGAGCACTGTGTCCGTTGAACGAAAGAGAAACGTATTTAACTCACTGAACAGCAACTTAAATTTAGAGCATTTGTTTTGTGTTTTTTATGGAATTTTGGTTAACATTCTGTCTCATTTAAAATACACTTATGACAAAATTTATAGACCCTTCATTTCTTTGTAAGTGGTCAAACTTACAAAATCTGCAGGGGATCCAATAAAATTTTTCTTTCCCCCACTGTATGTAGTGAGAGCAAGGGGGAGGGGGGGGGGTGGTGAACCTCGACTACATGTCTGAATGGACACAGGGAGCTACAGCTTGGATGCCCCCATAGGCTGCATGCTGTGGGGGCAATCGACAGGAGGAAGGGGCCAGGAGAGCCGGCGAGGGACCCAAGAGGAGAATCTGGGCTGCTCTGTGCAAAACCAACTGCACAGAGGAGGCAAGTATAACGTGTGGTATTTTTAACCACTTAAGCCCCGGAGGATTTGGCTGCTAAAGGACCAGGGTTTTTTTTGCGATTTTTTACTGCGTGACTTTAACGGACAATTGCGCGGTCGTGCGACGCTGTACCTAAACGAATTTGACGTCCTTTTTTTCCCACAAACAGAGCTTTCTTTTGGTGGTATTTGATCACCTGTGCGATTTTTTGATCACGCGCTATAAACAAAAAAAGAGCGTAAATTTTGCAAAAATAACAATATTTTTCACATTTTTTTATATGAAATTCCCCAAAAAAAAAGTAAAAATCAAAATTTTTTAACATTTTTCGGCCAATTTGTTTTATGCTACCTATGTTTGGTAAAAAAAAAAAATCGCAAAAAGCGTATTTTGATTGGTTTGCGCAAAAGTTATCGCGTTTACTAACAAAGAGAAAGATTTTTGTCATTTTTGGTGTTTTTTTTTTTAACGCGTAATGGCGGCGATCTGCGATTTTTTTTTCGGTACTGCGACATTGCGGCGGACAGATCGGACCCTTGACTGACATTTTTGACACTTTTGGGGTTACCAGTGACATTACTGCAGTAATCAGTGCTATACATATGCACTGTTACTGCAAAAATGACACTGGCAGGGAAGGGGTTAACTTTATTGGACAGGGAGGGGTTAAGTGTGTCCTAGGGGCGTGCTTTCTACTGTGTAGGGACATTCCTATTGGTGTAAAAGCAAAGATCAACCGTTCTACATAGTAGAACGGTCAGATCTTTACTTTTACACAGGGAGAACTGACAGGCAGCTTGTTTACACAAGCTGCTCTGTCTTTCTCCCTTCACAGGAGCGATCGCAGTGTGACTGGCGGACATCGAGTCCGCCGGTCACACGCACTGACTTGCCTGTGAACGAGCCGCGGCGGGCGCGCGCCTCGGCGGGCGCGCGCCCGCCCGCGATAGGCTCGCAAGTCAGTGACAGGCGAGTGACGTACCGATACGTCACTCTGCCTGGCCGGGGCTGACCGCCGCAGTATATAGTCGTGCGGCGGTCGGCAACCGGTTAAAGAGAAAAAACAAAAAAAAAAAACCAAACATACGACTTTAGTATTACTTTAAAATGAAAAGGCTGAAGTTAGAAGCTGATTGGCTACCATGCACAGCTGCACCAGATTTTACAATCTCTAGTTTTAGTAAATCGCCAACAGTGCAATCACAGTAGTGAATTAAGAAAAAAATTAAAATAAAAATAAAAAAATAGTAATAATATCATCACAACTAAAGTTCATATGCAAAAAATAGATAAACCAGTCTTCCACCATCCAATCTTAACTGGCTGAAAATCTTCCTTGCACAACTTGCATGTGCACATGCACATCCACAACCCCTACCCCCCATTATTATGGGCATTCACAAGATGCCAATACTACTATAAACCTAGCCAAGTGCAGGAATTTTAGAGACGGACAAGGGCCAAATTGTATGGTCTGCACTGGGTCAGAGCAACTCCTAAAACTGCAGCTCTACAAGCTCATCTTACACAGAAGAGTTTTGCTATATCTTTTAGAACAAAAGTAGACTGGTACTTGCCTTTTCTGCCCATGCCCACAATCCAATAGCCAGGAAAGAAGCTCCTAGTAACTATAAAAAAAAGAAAAAAAAAAAAAAACAACAGGTTAACAGTTTAGAATATACAACATTGATAAACTACAAAAAAGTACTCAAGTGTAATATATAAAATTTCCAGTTAAAAAAAAAAAACAAACACAGTATACATTCAACACGTCCAAAATTATATATTTCAAATTCCAAAACCTTAAAATGGATCCAAGCATACTTCTAAAATCCACAGTTGAAAAAATGTGGTTTAAAAATGTATATCAGTTGCTCCTGTCATACAGGACAGCCTTAACTCCCTGAAGACTACACTGTTCAAAAAAACTAAAGGAACACTGAAAGCACATCAGATCTCAATGAGAAAAAAGGATTTTATCGTAAGACAAAAAAAAAACAATTTTTTTCCCTGACTAGTTTTGCATTTGGCTACCGATAGCACAAGGTGATACCTGGACCCTATAGAGGTTGCACAGGCAGTCCAATTCCTCCAGGATGGCACATCAATAGGTGCCATTGCGAAAAGGTTTGCTGTGTCCCCCAGCACAGTCTCAAGAGCATGGAGGAGATTTCAGAAAAAAGGCAGTTACTCCCAAGTGCTGGACGGGGCCGTAGAAGGTCCTTAACCCAAAAGCAGGACTGATATCGGGTTCTTTGTGCACAGAGGAACAGGAAGAGCACTGCCAAGTTGAAAGGGTTAGGTTGTTGGGTCTTATGTTGGAAGGTAATAGTAGTTTCTGCCACCATCCCTAAGAGTCGTGTGTAGTTTGTGATGCCTCAGGTCAGATTGGGGATTTTAAGGGCAGGAGTAAGAGATATAAATGATGATAGGTAACATAAATAGTTATAAAATAGGCCCAAATGGGCCTTTACCCATTCACCCTTAAGTTTTGTAAATACTATATTGTTTAAATAAACTATTTATGTTACCTATCATTTACATCTCTTACTCCTGCCCTTCAAAATCCCCAACCTGACCTGAGGCATCACAAACTACACAAGAGCACTGCCAAAGCAGTGGTCTCTGACCAAACAATCAGAAACCGACTTCATGAGGGTGCCCTGAGAGCTCGATGACATCCTCTAGTGGGCCCTGTGCTTTTGTCACTGAACACTAGAATTGGCAGGTCCGCGCTACTGGCACCCTGTGCTTTTCACAGATGAGAGCAGCTTCAACCTAAGCACATGTGGCAGACGTGAAAGGGTCTGGAGAAACCATGGAGAATGTTATGCTGCCTGTAACATCCTTCAGCATGACCAGTTTGGTGGTGGGTCAGTAATGGTCTGGGGAGGCATATCCATGGAGGCACAGACCTCTACAGGATAGACAATGGCACCCAGACTGCCATTAGGAATCGGGATGAAATCCTTTGACCCATTGATAAACCCTACACTGGTGCAGTGGGTATGGGTTGCTCCTGGTGCCTGACCATGCCCGGCCTCGTGAGTATGCAGCCAGTTCCTGGAGAATTAAGGAATTTATACCATTGAATATCCCTCACGCTTGCCTGATCTAAATCCAAGAGAACACCTCTGGGACATTCGATTTTGGTTCATCTGTTGCCACCAGGTTGCACCTCAGCCTGTTCAGGAGCTCAGTGATGCCCTGGTCCAGATCTGGGAGGAAATACCCCAGGACACCACCTGTTGTCTTATTGGTAGCATGCCCCGACGTTGTCAGGCATGCATACAAGCACGTGGGGACCATACAAACTAATGAGTACCATTTTGAGTTGCTGCAATGAAATTTCAGAAAAATGGACTAGCCTGCCGCAGCATTTTTTCACAGATTTTTGGGGTGTCTGAGTTCAGCCCTCTGTTGGTCGCTCATTTTTCATTTCCATCAAACCACGTGGCACCCTTTCACTCCTAACACATTACCCAGTCCATATCAATATAGATTATCCAGCATGATAATTTCTCTGATGTTGTTTGACGGACACAGCTCCAGAATCTTCTTGACCATTGGGTTATGCTGCCCCCTACAGGGAGCAGGGCACTAGGCAGGAAAAAGCTTTACCACGCCTATGGGGCAGTCCCAGGGGGTATACTCCCACTTACTGCGGTTAGGCATTCAGTTTTGTTGCAACAGTGTCCGAAGAAAAATAACCCAATACAGAGGGGGGTGGGTGCTGGGTTCGTCAACGAACATCAGAGAAAAAAGGAATTTATAGCAAGACAAAAATCCAATTTTCTCTTTCATTCATTGACGGACACCGCTCTAGAACCTTCTCTAACTATTGGGACGTCCCAAAGCAGTGCCAAAATGAGGGGTAGGGACAAAAAAAAAAAAAGAAGCAGAAAAAATTCCCAAAGCCAAATCAGGTAATATGGAGCTCAACCAGGAACAACTGGAGCTCAACTAAAAAAAGCAATACACCCACAAAAAGGACAAAGTACCCTTAAACAGTGGCTTGCAAAACCTTGTAGCCAAAAGCAGCATCCGCAGATGCCAACACATCTACTTTGTAGAATTTTTGAAAGTATGCACAGCCAACCAGGTGGCTGCCTTGCAAACCTGCATCACTGTTGCCTGATGGCAGAAGGCCCAGGAAGCACCAAGTGTCCACGTAGAATGTGCCTGAACAGGGAAAGGAGGAACCTGACCCTTGATCAAATAGGTCTGCACTGCCGGAAACGGTCAAAGCAGACGCGGCCAACCCATTGCGAGGTTCATCCGTAAGCACATAAAGGGAGTTTGATTTCCTAAACGATTCAGTTGCCGCCAGGCACACCCTGATCTCCCAAACCACATCCAGAGAATGCAAGGCAAGCTCCTTAGGATACTTAGGTTAAGGACACAGGGAAGGCAACACAATGTCTTTATTCAGATGGAAACCAGAGACAACCTTAGAAAGGAACGACTGACAAGGGCGAAGCACCACCATCTCTGTGAACTACCAGATAAGGAGGACAAGACAAGGCTTCCAGCTCGAACTCCCTCCGTGCGGAAGTAATTGCCACCAAGAAGGCTACCTTCTGGGACAATGTGAGCAGAGGCATCTCGCAAATATTTTCAAAAGGCGGTTTCTAAAGAATTGACAGTACCAAATTGAGATCCAACGGAGGCAACGGAGACCACATGGGTGGAGCCAAGTAGCGAACTCCATGAACAAACAAAGGAATGCGTAGCCAAAAGGATGTTGAAAGAAAATAATCAAGGCCGAAACCTGGCCCTTGATGGTACCCAGGGCCAGGCGCTGTTCCACACCTCTTCGGAGGAATCGGATGGTGCGGTAGTTCGAGCGCTCGGGGGGGGGGGGGGGCGGCGCAAGGCGACAGAACATTCACAGACAGAACACTCCTGCAGTGCACACCAGGTGCCAGGTCACTAATTCTAGTCACCAATACGACCTGGCGCCCGGGGTTTGTCAAACCCTGCGTTAAATAAATGAAATGTAGCAGTAGAACTCGTTGGCTCGCTCCATGTTGATTCTAGCACTCGACACACACGTGAAGCTGACGAATGACAGGTTCTGCTGCGAAAAAACAAAAACAAACCTGGATCAGCCCATGGATCTGTTACTTTTTCAGATCCAGCAATTTTGTCAGTATCAGGGCCCGATATCCGATCCTAATATCGGATCGGTGCACCCCCTACCCACCTGTCTTGAATCAGGAAGGTCTATGGGTCCGGAAAGAAGCAAAGATGTTCCCCCCCACCTCAGACACAGGTGAGGGCGACCCTTCAGGCAGAAGAGGACTTGTCTGCAGGTCTGGAGGAAGCCGCTCTCTGACGAGACTCCTCGCCCCTGGCAGCCTGTGGAAGAAGGCCATCTTGGAAGACTGGTCCGCAGACCAGCATTTCAACCATATCAGGCGCCGAAGGACCACTGCTGTCATGGACAGCCTAGAAACCAAGAAAGTTGCATCCAGAGAGGCACCACAGATAAAACTGCAACTCCTGGACCAACTGGTCCACCAGCTCGCAAGGGCAGGGGGGAAGCTGTTCCCCCTTCCATATCCTGATGCAAAAGCTTTGCCCACTCCCTTACAGTGTGGGACACCAATGCTATGGTGAACACCGGCCTAAGGACCAAACCAGCCACAGGAAACATGTGGTGGACCAAAGTCTCAACTCTCCCGTCAAAGGGGTCTTTAATTCCGGTGGAGGAGACTCTGACTTTTAAAGAGGAGTTATTTGGCCTGAAACCCTGAGAATCCACCACAGCTGGGACTGTCCACTTTTTTAAAAACAGGGACTCTACAAAAGGGATACCTTCTAGCAAAAATGCTTAAGCATCAACAGAATGCATTTAGGTCACTGACTCGTGACAATTTTTGTCAAGTAGGCAGAAAGAGGGGACACCTTTTGCCGCTTTTGAGGAGCTGCAGGTACCAAAAAGGAGACCGGCACCGCCGAAGCAGCAGCAACTGCATCCTCCTATTTCAAATGTGTCTGCACCGATACAATCAGAGCATCCACCAGCGCCGTTGCACGCATTACTGCAGTAGAAGAGGAAACATCCTCACTATCAGAGCACACGAAGTGCGTGGACGCAGACCCAGTAGGGACGCAACATACTAAGCTCACCCTAAAACATATCAGGATTGTTGCATAGACACAAAACAGGCAGGTGAGGGTCGCCAACTGTGATCCCGAAATGGGACGCCGACCCAGGGCCCACAAATGGACCACCTACTGGACCCCACGAAAAAAAAACAAAGCCCCTCCATAGAGGTTTGCATGAAAATAAATGGCCCCCTTAAGACGAGGCGGCAAAGTACCCAGAGGGTGCGCAGCACTAAAAGGGGGTGCCCTATGCAAAATGGTGCCATGCTGTCATCAAACAAGAGTGCCCACAGCCCCCCCTCCCCCACGCAGGGAAGGCACCAAGCTGGCCACATGGCCTAGTAGGCAGCGGTCTAAATTTGGTGGAGGCCTAGCCGCACAGATCCCATCCAAGGGGAGGTGGGTGGCCTCAGGACACTCACAGGAGGGAGGGGGGGTTGGACACTACTTACCATACCCTGGAACTGGGTGCGACTTAGGCCGTGACCAGTTCGGGTGCGTCCTCGCGAAATGTTTAGCTCGCCAGCCAGTCCCCTTCCAGTGGGGCTATGTCGCGCCCGACCTAGAGCAGAGCTGAGGTCGGGTCGCGTTTGCTGGCCAGTCTGGGGAGACCATAAGGATCTAGAATATCCAGTCTGTCACCCAGTCCAGCAGTTGATTGTAGTTCTCACAGGAACAGAAAATAACAAAAAGGAAAAAAAAAAAAAAAAGGCTAGGGCCAGAGATCCCAGCAAGGAACTAGGTCCTTACTCCTGACTAGGCAGAAAAAACAAATGCCTATAGCAGGAAGTGGGAGTATATCCCCTGGGACTGCCCTATAGGCATGGTAAAGCTTTTTCCTGCCTAGTGTCCTACTCCCATAGGGGGCAGCATAACCCAATGGTCAAGAAGAAGATTCTGGAGCTGTGTGTCAATGAATAAAAGAAAAACATTTTTTTTTGTGGTCTGCATCTGTAAAACCATTCCTGTTTTGGGGGTTGTCTCATTGTTGCCCATCTAGTGAACTTGTTAATTTCATTAACACCAAAAGCAGCTGAAACTAATTAACAACCCCTTCTACTACCTAAACGGACCAGATAAATATCCCAAGAATTTGACTTGATGCTGTACTCTGAATAAAAAAAAAAGTGTTCCTTTAAAGTTTTTGAGCAGTGTATAAGCAGTTAAGCACCCTTCTCCAGCCAATGACTGAGCAATGAAGGAGCAGCTGATCACTGAAAGTCGGCATATCCATTGTTATCACCGCTGGGAAGCAAAGTAAAAGGGTGACATTTCAATCCTTCTAGAGAGATCCTGAGCAGAGGATTCCCAATCTCGCAAAAATGATGCTCTTGCACCTGTGCGTTTTGTGAGATTTGGGATACTCAGCATTACTAGGATGTCAATGGAAAGATTGTAACCCCTAGTCTTTTTTCTGCAGAAGTTTTTGTTAATGCCGCTATTTAAGAGAGGAAGGGGGCACTACATAATAAGCAGACCTTAAGGCCCTTTTCACACTTGTATGACCTGAAAGTCACGCAATTTTGATGTGACTTGAAGCAATACCTGTGTAATCTTGAGGTCTATGGACCTCAAGTCGCATCAAAGTAGTGCAGAGACTACAAAAAAAAAAAACGCAAAAATAGGACTGGTAAAAATTGGAAATCATGAGGTACGACTTGTCATGCGACTTTTGCAGTTCCAAGTCGCACAAGCGTAAAACGGCCTTCGTGCAAGAGCGGTTTTATATTTATTTAAAGCAATCGAAGTAGGTTTTAAAGTTGCCATTAAGAGTTTAGAAGCCTCTCCTCCTCCCCAGCTGAAGCTGCCTATAGAAAAAGACCACTTTCCTGGCTATTATGTAAACCCCCAAAAAATGCTGTACTTGATTGTGTATACTTATTCCAGGATGGTTTGTGAATCAAGGAATTGTAACTTCCCTTTCCCCAAACTTCACAAGCTGCATTACATATTTCTGGCTGACAAAGTATTGAGGCCAGACTGTCAGGATGTAGTCAACCCCCCAAAATGAATAAAAAAAATTTAAAATAAACACAAATTATTAAAAAAGGCTTTGCTCGTTTAATTCAGCGGATAAAGAATAGCATGTTACAACCTGACCTTTACAGAACAAAAGGCCATAGTTCTCTCACAGTGCAATATTCAGCACTGCACAAAGAATTTACTCCCACAACACTATCACATTCTAAAAGATCTTGCTTTCCCTTTTTGTCCTACACAACTGTGCAAGAAAAAAAAAAAAAACAATGAACACATTGTAGACATTTTATCAACCTAGTACAGAAACAGTTAATCTAAAAAGGTAAACGACAAAAAAAAAAATAAAAATAAAGAAGAATTTTAAAAACTTTTGTAGTATGCCAACAATGCAGAACTTTGCTCATCTCGGTCACAGTTAAAGCCCCATAACACGGGCCGAATATCAGGAGGTATCGGCAGACATTCAAGCCCATGTGTACAGGGGGGGGGGGGGGGGGAGAGAATAGTTGTACTAACATCAAAATATTAAAGTGGTCGTTAAGCCACAATCCTCTTGCTCCAATCTCCTCTGTTATAATAAAATATGTACCCCAGTGTATACCTTTTATTTTATAGCGCGGCTCACGTGACAGCCCATGTCTCTCGAACTGATGGCTACAGCGGGAGCTTATTTTTAACCACTTTAGGACCGGGCCTATTGCCGACACTTGTTCACAAGTTAAAATCCGTTTTTTTTTTTTTTTCTTTTTCAAGAAAATTACTTACTTAAAACCCCCAAACATACACACATTACAATAACTAATATTAATTATATATATATATATATATATATATATATATATATATATATATATATATATATATATATATATATATATATATATATATACACATATATATATACACATACATACATACATACATACACACACATTACAATAACTATACAGTAAAACCTTGGTTTGAGAGTAACTTGGTTTAAGAGCGCTTTGCAAGACAAGCAAAATTTTCAAATAAATTTTGACTTGGTATACAAGCGATGTCTTGATATACAAGTAGCCTCAAGTCACAGCTGAGTATAAAAGAGAAGAGAGGCGCCTCTAAGTGTAGCAATATGGTTACATTTAATGAAGGTTCAACATTTAGCAACTCACATGGTTGATGATTGGAACAGGCACATCTAAGGATGCAGGCATCAGGGGTAAAGCTGTCCACATAGGACCATCCTCCGCACCGCCATCTACGTCATCCCTTCCATGCTGCCCCTCGCTTTCAGATCGCTTTACTGCAGGGTGGTCTTCCCGGTCAGGATTACAGACTGGCAGCCGGCGGTGCAGAAGATAGTCTATGTGGACAGCTTTACCCCGGATGCCTGCGTACTTAGATGTGCCTGTTTTATTCATCAACCTTGTGAGTTGCTAAATATTGCACCTTCATTAAATGGAACCATATTTCTACACTTAGAGGCGCCACTCTTCTCTTTGATACTCTGTAGCTCCTGCTGGATTTTGCTTCTAATCCCCTTGTGGAAGCGGCTGTTTGTGGATGGACATTTTATGGTTATATAACCTATCGCAATGCTATAATCTTTTTATATGGACTATAAACTGAAGGACTTATGAATAAATGGTTGTGGAACGAATCATCTGAGTTTCCATGATTTCTTATGGGGAAATTCGCTTTGATATAAGAGTGCTTTGGATTACAAGCATGGTTCCGTAACGAATTATGCTCGCAATCCAAGGTTTAACTGTGTATATATATATATATATATATATATATATATATATATATATATATATATATATATATATATATACACACACACACATATACACACACACATACATAATAAATAAATATATATATATATATATATATATATATATATATATATATATATATATATATATATATATATATATATATATATATATATTAGTTATTGTACACACACACACACGCGCGCATACATATACACACTTTATTTTTTATTTTTAGCAGAGACCCCTAGAGAACAAAATGGAGATTGTTGCATTATTTATCACACCGTATTTGCGCAGCGGTCTTACAAACACAATTTTTTTGGAAAAATTCACTTTTTTAAATTTAAAAAAAAAAAAAAATATGAGAACAGTGAAATGTGAAAGATAATGCTATGCCAAGTAAATAGCTACCCAACGTCATGCTTCAAAATTGCACACGCTCGCGGAATGGCGACAAACATTGGTACTTAAAAAACCCCATAGGTGACACTTTAAAAATTTCAGAGGAGGTCTAGGGCTCAAATTATTGCTCTCGCGCCAACGATCGTGGTGATACCTCACGTGTGGTTTCAACACCATTTACATATGTGGGGGGGGGAACTTGCGTACGTGTTCGCTTCTACACGCAAGCTAACTGGGTCAGGGCACTTTAATTTTTTTTTTCCCATTGGTTTTGTCTATTATTTTTTACACAGTTTTTAAAAAAAATAAATAAAAATGTTTGATCAAAGTAAACATCGCTCGTAATAGAAATAAGCATGACAGGACCTCTTAGGGCTCTTTCACACGGCCGCTCCGCTTGTCCGCAAATCATCCTATTTTTTTGCGGATGATTTGCGGACATAATGCATGTCAATGGCACTGCGGATGTCAGCGGAATACCATCCGCTGACATCCGATTTTCTTCCTTTCAGTTCTGTTCTGTTTTTTTGAACGGAACAGAACCCTATTTTTTCACCCGTTCAAAAAAAGGAAAGGAAGGAAAATTGGATGTCAGCGGTTTAATCCGCTGACATCCGCAATGCCATATACTTACATTATGTCCGCATATCATCTGCAAACAGATGGGATGATATGCGGGCATATGGAGCGGATGACACAAATGTCATCCGCTCCGTGAAAAAAAAAAAAAAAGTCCCGCAGTGGACAAAAGCAGCGGAGCGGCCATCTGAAAGAGCCCTTAATGTGGGATCTGGGGGTCAAAAAGACCTCAGATCTCACATCTACACAAAAAAAAAAAAAATGGGCTCTTTAAATCCGTTGCTAGGAAACGACTTTTGACGTCGCTCCGGTCCTCCAAGGCCTGCCTGTGAGGAGAGGGGACCAGATCGTTTGCCCTGCTACCGGCAGGTCCGGTAAGCAGGGATAACGACCGGCAAGTGGCAGGGGTAAGGGTGATCCCGTGGCAAATCCGCCACTGGGACTACCCTTATGTGAAAGAGGACCGCAGGCAGTTTAAAAATAGCGCGGTTATGGCAGCTATTTGCTGCCATAACCCCGGGTATTTAACATCAAAGTACCAACGTATAACTGCGGTGGGCGGTTAAAAAACAGATACACTGGGACACATTAGTTAGGCCTCATGTACACTGCAGCTGACAAACGGACGTTTAGGAGCAGTTGGGAGTTTTTCTTTTTTAGCAGCCCCTGAACTCTCCTCTATGTTATCTTATCTGTCCATGTACACAGACATTTAAAAAGTCGTTTAGAGGCAGTTGAGTTTAATGGCATTTTTTTTTTTTTAAAAGCAAAAAAAAAAAAAAAAATGCATTCAAAAACGGAAGTTTGTCATTTGAAATGCCAAATTCCTGTAACAGTGTGTAAACGCACCTAAACGCAGTAACTCACGTTTAGAAGCATTGTTCATAGGCATTTCCAATGGGGATACATTTCTGACCATTTTACAATATAAAAACGCTTCTAAAAAAATGCAAACGCCACTAAATGCGCATAAACACTGCATGTAAACGCGGCACAATGGACGTTTTTTTACCGTCGGTTACTAGCTGTCAAGTTCAAGCGTTCAGGAGAGGTTTCCAAATGTCCCCTGTACATCAAGTCTTAGCCACTTGCCAACCAACCGCCCTACTTATACGGCTGCAGGTCAGCTGCCCCGCAAAATGACGGCTAGTAGGGGGGGCGCACACGCTCCAATTGGCCACAGGGGGAGCCAATCAGCAGGTCCGGTGGCCGCAACGTCTGCCAGACACCCGCGATCGCTCACCGTGGAGACAGAACGGCGGTCTGACGATGTAAACACAGCAGACTGCTGTTCTGTCAGTGATGAACACAGGGATCCTGTGCTCATCCTATTTAGGAACACAGGTCTCTGGGTTCATCCAGCAAGTCCCACCCCCCCCCACAGTTAGAAAGCATCTCCTAGGGACACATTTAAAGAGGTTGTAAAACTCAGTTCAATCTTTTTTTTTTACAAGCTGAAAGAGAAACACATAATGAGCTAGTATGCATCGGTATTTTTTGTACGTGTAGCACCCTACAGGTAGGTGCTAGGTAAATGTATAGTGGGCCTTGTCTGCCTAACAGCAGGGCCATGATTTCTGTTAGTTAGGGTGTCATGGGTTCCAGATGCGTTTGCTGAAAGGGAAGTCTCCTCACTGGTCCCTGTAAGAGGCTTCTCATAGGGTAGTGGACGAAGCCCAATCAGGGGACACATTCAAGCTTGTAACTACCCTAGGAGGCAGATAATGCCGCAAAGGATGCTGGGAGTGGATATAAGTTTGGGGGAAGTGCGTGACACAGTGTCTTTGGCGGGAGCAGAGTCCCAGGAGGGAGAGAACGGCTGTCTCTCCTCCTGTCTGAGGAAGCTGACGTCTTGGGGTGTCGCCTGGGAATCCAGAGGGTGCCGAGTTGAGCTGAGGGGATCTGGTGTGCTGAGAGCCTGCGGAGAGCGAGAGGGGTCCAGTCCAAGGAAAGCCTACACGGGTCGTGAGTACTGAGGATTGCCCCTGGGGGTCTGCCTAGAGTCAGAGGGGACCACTCCGGAAGAGGTTCTAGGACCCAGTGTCAGCTGAGAAAAGGGGGTACCTAGGTTGAGGACCCTGAAGTTACTGAGGGGGGTACAGAGTCAGTGAACCCCAAAGAGTTCAAGGTTAAAGGGGGCACCTGCAGTTTGGGCCCTGAATTGTACAGAGTGTCGGTTGAGAATTGCAGCCATACAGGAACCTACAAAAAAAAACTACCTCAAGCCAGTGCAAGGCTGGAGGGTGGTGACTTTGCAGTACCGCAGGGTCAGTAGTTCCACAGTCCTGGATCTTCTGGACTTAAAGTCGAGGAGTCAGCACTTCTATCAAGTTACAGTGTGTTCCGAGAGTCAATGAGCGTTGGCTAGCGTCAAGGCAGCGTTAACAGACATTTTTCCTGGATAAAGTCCCAAGTGTATTTAGTTGAGCCTAAGGAGTATCCCACTCATTCCCTTCTCCCATCCCCTTATCTACAATAAAACCACAAAACAAAAGATGCCGGAGTTGTCAATGTCTCAGCTCACATGGGCTGGAGAGGTAACCGGTAACAATGGCAGACCCACATCAGGCCACAGGCCTGGAAACCTTGCTACATACGATATTCTGATCGTGTGTACTAAGCTTTAGACTGCATACCTTACTTATTAGTGTCTCAACAGGTGCTCGCTGCCTGGGGTAGGATACCAGAGGCATATCAGGTATTGTAGTTGTACCACACCTGGTACAAATCTGATCTGTAGACAGCTACATTACTCATGGTGGTGTTCAACCTGAAGCATTGGGATATCTACAGTGCATCCGGAAAGTATTCACAGCGCTTCACTTTTTCTGCATTTTGCTTACAGCCTTATTGCAAAATTTATTAAAATTTATTATTTTCCTCAAAAGTCTACAAAAACAATACCACATAATAAGTGTGAAAGAAGTTTGTTTGAAATCTTAAAAAAAAAAAAAAAAAGAAAAAGGAAAACACACGTACAGTATTCACAGCCTTTGCTCACTACTTTGTTCAAGCACCTTTGGCACCAATTACAGCCTCAAGTCTTTTTGAGTATGATGCTAAAAGCTTGGAACACCTATTTTTGGGCAGTTTCTCCCATTCTTCTTTGCAGGATCTCTCAAGCTTCATCAGGCTGGATGGGGAGCGTCCGTGCACAGCAATTTTCAGATTTCTCTAGAGATGATTAATCAGGTTCAAGTCTGGGCCACTCAAGGACATTCACAGAGTAGTCCCTTAGCCACTCCTTTGTGATCTTGGCTGTGCGTCGTCTTGTTGGAAGATGAACCTTCACCTCAGTCTGAAGTCCAGAGCGCTCTGGAGCAGGTTTTCATCAAGGATGTCTATGTACATTGCTGCATTCATCTTTCCCTCAATCCCGACTAGTCCTTCCAATTCCTGTCACTGAAAAACATCCCCACAGCATGATGCTGCTACCACCATGCTTCACTGTAGGGATGTATTGGCCAAGTGATGAGCGGTGCCTGGTTTCCTCCAGACAGGACGCTTGCCATTCAGGCCAAAAGTGCAATCTTTGTTTCATCAGACCAGAGAATTTGGTTTCTCATGGTCTGAGAGTCCTTCAGGTGCCTTTTGGCAAACTCCAGGTGGGCTGTCATGTGCCATTTACTGAGGAGTGGCTTCTGTCTGGCCACTCTACCATACAGGCCTGATTAGTGAAGTGCTGCAGAAGAGGGTTGTTCGTCTGGAAGGTTCTCCTTTCTCCACAGGAGAAACGCTGAAGCTCTGTTAAGAGTGACCTCCCTGACTAAGGCCCTTCTCTACCAATCCGTTTGGCTGGGCAGCCAGCTCTAGAAAAAGAGTCCTGGCGGTGCCAAACTGCTTTCATTTACAGATGGAGGCCACTGTGCTCATTGGGACCTTCAATGCTGCAGAAATTTTTCTATAACCTTCCCCAGATCTGTGCCTCGATACAACCATGTCTCGAAGGTCTGCAGACAATTTCTTAGACTTCATTACTTGGTTTATGATCTGACATGCATGATTACCTGTGGTACCTTATATAGACAGGTGTGTGCCTTTCCAAATCATGTCCAATCAACTGAAATTACCACAGGTGGATCCAAATCAAGTCGTAGAAACATCTCAAGAATGATCAGTGGAAATAGAATGCACCTGAGCTAAATTTCAAGTGTAATGGCAAAGACTGAATACTTCTGTACATGTGATTTTTTTTTTTTTTTTTCAATAAAATTCTTTCACGTCGTCATTATGGGGTATGGTTTGTAGAATTTTGAGGAAAATAAATTAATCCATTTTGGAATAAGGCTGTAACATAACAAAAATGTGGAAAAGGTCAAGTGCTGTGAATATTTTCCAGATGCACTTTACACCTTTCATATGAAGTGCAAAATGGCACTTGTAAAAACGTGCGCGCCCAAGGGCTACAAACACACGCGCGCCCAAGGGCTACACACACACACCCCAATTTCGTCATTTCCAGATTCTTCAATACCATAAAATTTAGGCTGTCCATACAAGTTACAAAATATTCAATAAATATTCTTCATATCTAAACCGGTGTAACTTACAACAAAAACTACACATTTTACAGTCTTTAGAAGGATAAACATTTCTGACTTTAACCAAGGTCTTCCATTCTTTTGCATATAGTTTTGTACCTAGAATGAAAGGAAAAAGGGGAACAGTAATAAGCCCCCTTTTCCTCATGGGAGAGTGGCTGGGGAAAATAGGAAAAATAGTTAATGAGGTAATATTTCCCTCCTTTTTTCCTCAGGTAAAGAGGGAGAGATTTTCAAGGTATCCTGAGGGAATAGCGGTAGTGGGCGTGGCGTTGCAGGGGTCAGAGCACCTATAGGAATAGGTTTAGGGTAGAAGCTTCTAGAGCCCTCTGAGACCCTAAATAAGGTGGAGCTCCCCTCAGAGGGGTTCATTCGCCTCAGAAGATTCAGCAGTGCGAGTTCCCCATCCCCCCTTCCTTGTCGTGGCTGTATATTATGTGGTGTTGTCACCTTTGCTATAGAAAAGGGGGACGATTTTTCTTATATATGAGTGGAAGTTGATGCTTTAAATGTGATTTTATTTATCAGGCCTGAGCTGTGGTGGCTAGGCTGTTGAGTGTGTTAATGTTTAGGGTTGAGCGGACACCTAGATGTCCGTGTTCGACGGGTTCGGCCGAACTTTAAAAAAAAGTCCGGGTCCGTGTCCCGGACTTTTACCGAACTTTTCCCGGACACCGAACCCCATTGAAGTCAATGGGGACCCGAACTTTAAGGCACTAAAATGGCTCTAAAACACCAAAGGAAAGGGCTATAGTGCTGCAAATGGCAGCAAAACGTAATTAAGAGCATGGCAAGTGCTCTGCAAACAAATGTGGATAGGGAAATAACTTAAAACAACAAAAAAAAACAGAAAAATAAAACAATGTTCTTCTTCATCTCTGAAGGACGAGGCCCATATGGAGTAGGAGGGAGGTTGAGGTGGTGGTGGATGTGGCGGTGACATAGGCGTGCGCACAGGGTGTGCTGGGTGTGCCTGGGCACACCCTAATCACCTAGGGCACATAGCATTGCCAGTGAGGAGATGGGAAAGATCTCCCTGGGACCTGCTCTGCTCTATTTCTCCTTGCCTACAGGTACATGGCCCCGATACATTACTCTCCCTGCTGGCAAACACATGCATGTGTATTTCAACTTTGGGGTGCACACCTTAATGCAATAGGCTGCGCACACCTATGGGCGGTGTAGGTGGAAGCGGCGGTGGAGGAGGACCAGGGCCGGATTAACAGCATCATGGGCTTGGTGCTGAGGATTTTGAAGGGCCTTAAGGGCCGTGCCTTGCCATGCACCCAGAGGAGGAAGGGTGCAGCCATGCATGCCTAATTCAACATGGGATGCTGTCTCTGAAGCCCATAAACACATCCATGCATCGCCAACTGTCCCTCCTTGTCCGGCCTTCACGCTGTGTGGGGAGGTTCTGAGGGTGCTGCCTGGGGAAGCGAGCATAGAAGCCAGACTTCTGTGTTTACAAGTGACAGAAGAGCGGTAACAGTGAATATGGCCAACCCGGGGCCTATATAAAAGGTAGGGGCCTGGAGCTGCAGCTCCAATAGCCCCTACATTAATCTGGCCCTGAGGAGGAGGACGAGGTAGCCAACACTGCTTCTTTTCAAAAATTTTAAATGAGGGTACACCCCAAAAGAGTGAGAAAGAGCAAAAATGGAACAATGGGTGGGTAAGGTCGGTATCCATTGCTATTCTGCATAAGGTACGGAAAAGTCCCGTGGGATCCATGCCTGGTTCATTTTAATGAACGTGAGCTTGTCCACATTGTCTCTGGACAGGCGGCTGCGCTTGTCTGTTATAACGCCCCCAGCCGTGCTAAATACCCGTTCAGATAATACACTGGCTGCAGGGCACGCCAGCACCTCCAAGGCGTAAAGGGCAAGCTCAGGCCATGTGCCCAATTTGGAGACCCAGAAGTTGAAGGGGGCAGACCCGTCATTCACTACATGTAGGCGTGTGCACACATACTGCTCCACCATGTTGGTAAAATGCTGCCTCCTGCTAAGACGTTCCATCTGAGCTGCTGGTGCTGCTGTTTGTTGTGGCGTGCTGACAAAGCTTTTCCACATTTCGGCCATGCTAACCCTGCCTTCTGAGGTGCTGGCGGTGCCCTGGTTGCGTTGGCGACCTCCTCCTCCTCCTCCTCTGCCTTGTGCTTCCACTGTGGCCCCGCTGTCAGATGGGAATGCCAGCAGCATGGCGTCTACCAGCGTGCGCTTGTACTCGCGCATCTTGCGATCGCGCTCCAGTGAGTGAATTAAGGACGGTACGTTGTCCTTGTAACGGGGATCCAGCAGCGTGGCCACCCAGTAATCAGCACAAGTTAGAATGTGGGCAACTCGGCGGTCGTTGTGGAGACACTGCAGCATGTAATCGCTCATGTGTGCCAGGCTGCCCAGAGGCAACGAAAGGCTGTCCTCTGTGGGAGGTGTATCGTCCGTGTCCTCTGTATCCCCCCAGCCACGCACCAGTGATGGCCATGAGCTGGCCTGGGTGCCACCCTGCTGTGAACATGGTTCCATCTCCTCCTCCAGCTCCTCCTCCTCCTCATCCTCCTCATCCTCCAGAACTGTGCCCCTGCTGGACAATTGCGTCCCTGGCGTTTGCGTGTGCAGGAACCCACCCTCGGAGCCCCTTGCGAATGACTGCCCTGAAAGCCTTGGAAATGTTACCTCTTCATCCTCCTCCTCCTCCTCATCCTGTGCCACATCCTCTTCCATCATCGCCCGAATTGTTTTTTCAAGGAGGCATAGAAGTGGGATAGTTAAGCTGAGAACGGCGTCATTGCCACTGGCCATGTTGGTGGAGTACTCAAAACAGCGCAACAAGGCACACAGGTCTCGCATGGAGGCCCAGTTATTGGTGGTGAAGTGGTGCTGTTCCGCAGAGCGACTCACGCGTGCGTGCTGCAGCTGAAACTCCACTATGGCCTGCTGCTGCTCGCACAGTCTTTCCAGCATGTGCAAGGTGGAGTTCCACCTTGTGGGCACATCACATATGAGGCGGTGAGCGGGAAGGCCGAAGTTACGCTGCAGCGCTGCCAGGCGAGCAGCAGCAGGGTGAGAACGCCGAAAGTGCGCACAAACGGCCCGCACTTTCTGCAGCAGCTCTGACATATCGGGGTAGTTTTTAAGGAACCTCTGCACCACCAAATTCAGCACATGCGCCAGGCAAGGGATGTGCGTCAAACCGGCTAGGCCCAGAGCTGCTATGAGATTTCGCCCGTTATCGCACACCACCAGGCCGGGCTTGAGGCTCGCTGGCAGCAACCACTCATTTGTCTGCTGTTCCATGCTCCTCCACAACTCCTGCGCGGTGTGTGGTTTGTCCCCCAAACAGGCAAGTTGTAAAACTGCCTGCTGTCGTTTACCCCTGGCCGTGCTGAAGTTGGTGGTGAAGGTGTTACGCTGTCCGGATGAGGAGGCGGTAGAGGATGAGGAAGCGGAGTAGGAGGAGTTAGGAACAGGAGGCAAACTGAAGCGCCCTGCAATCCTCGGTGGTGGAAGGACATGCGCCAAATTGCTATCCGCCTCAGGCCCATCCGCCACTGCATTTACCCAGTGTGCCGTTAGGGAGATATAACGCCCCTGACCGTGCTTACTGGTCCACGTATCCGTAGTTAGGTGGACCTTGGCACAGATGGCGTTGCGCAGTGCACACCTGATATTTTCCCCCACTTGGTTGTGCAGGGAAGGGATGGCTTGCCTGGAAAAGTAGTGGCGGCTGGGCACGACGTACTGTGGGACAGCCACCGACATAAGGTTTTTAAAACTGTGCGTCTCCACCAGACGGAATGACAGCATTTCAAAGGCCAATAATTTTGAAATGCTGGCATTCAGGGCCAGGGATCGCGGGTGGGTAGGGGGGTACTTCCTCTTCCTCTCAAGTGTTTGGGAGATGGAAAGCTGAACGCTTCCACGGGACATTGTGGAGATGGTTGTTGGTGACCCAGGTGGTGGTGTTGCTGACAGATCGTCTGTTTGCGGGGTGGCAGGTGCCGGTATCACTACAGATGTGGCTGGAGCGGCCGAGACTGCAGCAGAAGAGGAAGCAGGATGAGCCAGAGACGTTTCTTGGTTTTGAAGGTGTGTACTCCACTGCAGCTCGTGCTTTGCACTTAGATGCCTGATCATGCAGGTTGTGCTCAGGTTGAGAAGGTTTATGCCTCGCTTCAAGCTCTGATTGCACAGGGTGCAAACCACTCGTGTCCTGTCATCAGCACATTTTCTAAAGAACTTCCACGCTAGAGAACTCCTTTGAGCTGACTTTGGTGCGCTCGTTCCCTTGCTGCGTTGGGCAGTAGCGGGCGTAGTGTCTAGGGCACGGCCGCTCCGCTTCTGCACCCTGCTCCCTCTTCTGCTGTGCTGGTGGCTCTGTGCGACCACCGCCTCTTCCTCCAAACTACTCAGGTCACCTGCATGACGTTCATTCCATGTGGGGTCGAGGACCTCATCGTCCTCCACATCATCTTCCACCCAGTCTTCACCCCTGCCCTCCTTGTCGGTCTCCACAATGCTGAACGCCGCAGCAGTTGGCACCTGCGTTTCGTCATCATCGGAGACGTGCTGCGATGATCCTTGCATGTACTCATCTTGAGAAATAAGTGGTTGGGCATCGCTGCACTCAATCTCTTCCACTTCTGGGGCAGGGCTAGGTGGATGGCCCTGGGAAACCCTGCTGACAGAGTCCTCAAAAAGAATAAGAGACTGCTGTATGGCTTGGGGCTCAGACTGCTGGCCTGATTTGCAAGGGGGTGAGGTGAAAGACGGTTGGACATTGGCTGCAGGTGCCAACTCTGACCTTTCTGCAGTAGACTGGGTGGGAGACAATGTGAAGGAACTGGAGGCACTGTCAGCAGCAAACCAATCTACTATCGCCTCAACTTGTTCTGGCCTCATCACTTCTAGGGGCGTTTGATGCCCTACCAAATACTGATGCAGGTTCTGTCGCCTACTCACACTTGAGGAAGGTGTTTCACTTGTGCGTGTAGCTGGCACAGATCGACCACGTCCTCTCCTTGCAACAGGAGCTCTACCAGCAGCACCACGACCCAGGCCACGGCCCTTATTTGACGGTCTCCTCATATTTCTGTAATTTAAGATCTTGCCCTAGAAAGGTTTTTATTGAATAGCGGAATAGGAAATATGATCCAAAAAAGTGTATGTATCTCGCACGTACAAAACCACACTAGGCCCCAATTACTATTGTTTCTACCCCTAAAAGGATGGATGAGGAGTAGGAGGAGTATGGAACAGACAGCACCCTCAAATCTTCAGAAGTATGAGATGAACCCCAAAAACTTGGAAAGGTGGATCTCACACGTACCGACACAGACTATCCCGCAATTCAATTGATCCTCAAAGGTTTTTATTGAATAGCGGAATAGGAAATATGATCAAAAAAAGTGTATGTATCTCGCACGTACACAACCACACTAGGCCCCAATTACTATTGTTTGTACCCCTAAAAGGATGGATGAGGAGTAGGAGGAGGAGTATGGAACAGGCAGCACCCTCAAATCTTCAGAAGTATGAGATGAACCCCAAAAACTTGGAAAGGTGGATCTCACACGTACCGACACAGACTATCCCGCAATTCAATTGATCCTCAAAGGTTTTTATTGAATAGCGGAATAGGAAATATGATCAAAAAAAGTGTATGTATCTCGCACGTACACAACCACACTAGGCCCCAATTACTATTGTTTGTACCCCTAAAAGGATGGTTGAGCAGTAGGAGCAGGAGTATGGAACAGGCAGCACCCTCAAATCTTCAGAAGTATGAGATGAACCCCAACAACTTGGAAAGGTGGATCTCTCTCACACGTACCAACACAGACTATCCCCCAATTTAACTGATCCCCAAAGGTTTTTGATTAAATAGCGGAATAGAAAATATGATCCAAAAAAAGTGTATGTATATCACACGTACACAACCACACTAGGCCCCAATTACTATTGTTTGTACCCCTAAAAGGCTAGATGAGGAGTAGGGGGGGTATGGAACAGGCAGCACCCTCAAACCTTCAGAAGTATGAGATGAACCCCAACAACTTGGAAAGGTGGATCTCTCTCACACGTACCAACACAGACTATCCCCCAATTTAACTGATCCCCAAAGGTTTTTGATTAAATAGCGGAATAGAAAATATGATCCAAAAAAAGTGTATGTATATCACACGTACACAACCACACTGGGCCCCAATTACTATTGTTTGTACCCCTAAAAGGCTAGATGAGGAGTAGGGGGGGTATGGAACAGGCAGCACCCTCAAATCTTCAGAAGTATGAGATGAACCCCAAAAACTTGGAAAGGTGGATCTCTCTCACACGTACCAACACAGACTATCCCCCAATTTAACTGATCCCCAAAGGTTTTTGATTAAATAGCGGAATAGAAAATATGATCCAAAAAAAGTGTATGTATATCACACGTACACAACCACACTAGGCCCCAATTACTATTGTTTGTACCCCTAAAAGGCTAGATGAGGAGTAGGGGGAGTATGGAACAGGCAGCACCCTCAAACCTTCAGAAGTATGAGATGAACCCCAACAACTTGGAAAGGTGGATCTCTCTCACACGTACCAACACAGACTATCCCCCAATTTAACTGATCCCCAAAGGTTTTTGATTAAATAGCGGAATAGAAAATATGATCCAAAAAAAGTGTATGTATATCACACGTACACAACCACACTGGGCCCCAATTACTATTGTTTGTACCCCTAAATGGCTAGATGAGGAGTAGGGGGAGTATGGAACAGGCAGCACCCTCAAACCTTCAGAAGTATGAGATGAACCCCAACAACTTGGAAAGGTGGATCTCTCTCACACGTACCAACACAGACTATCCCCCAATTTAACTGATCCCCAAAGGTTTTTGATTAAATAGCAGAATAGAAAATATGATCCAAAAAAAGTGTATGTATATCACACGTACACAACCACACTAGGCCCCAATTACTATTGTTTGTACCCCTAAAAGGCTAGATGAGGAGTAGGGGGGGTATGGAACAGGCAGCACCCTCAAACCTTCAGAAGTATGAGATGAACCCCAACAACTTGGAAAGGTGGATCTCTCTCACACGTACCAACACAGACTATCCCCCAATTTAACTGATCCCCAAAGGTTTTTGATTAAATAGCGGAATAGAAAATATGATCCAAAAAAAGTGTATGTATATCACACGTACACAACCACACTAGGCCCCAATTACTATTGTTTGTACCCCTAAAAGGCTAGGAGTAGGGGGAGTATGGAACAGGCAGCACCCTCAAACCTTCAGAAGTATGAGATGAACCCCAACAACTTGGAAAGGTGGATCTCTCTCACACGTACCAACACAGACTATCCCCCAATTTAACTGATCCCCAAAGGTTTTTGATTAAATAGCGGAATAGAAAATATGATCCAAAAAAAGTGTATGTATATCACACGTACACAACCACACTAGGCCCCAATTACTATTGTTTGTACCCCTAAAAGGCTAGATGAGGAGTAGGGGGGGTATGGAACAGGCAGCACCCTCAAACCTTCAGAAGTATGAGATGAACCCCAACAACTTGGAAAGGTGGATCTCTCTCACACGTACCAACACAGACTATCCCCCAATTTAACTGATCCCCAAAGGTTTTTGATTAAATAGCGGAATAGAAAATATGATCCAAAAAAAGTGTATGTATATCACACGTACACAACCACACTAGGCCCCAATTACTATTGTTTGTACCCCTAAAAGGCTAGATGAGGAGTAGGGGGGAGTATGGAACAGGCAGCACCCTCAAACCTTCAGAAGTATGAGATGAACCCCAACAACTTGGAAAGGTGGATCTCTCTCACACGTACCAACACAGACTATCCCCCAATTTAACTGATCCCCAAAGGTTTTTGATTAAATAGCGGAATAGAAAATATGATCCAAAAAAAGTGTATGTATATCACACGTACACAACCACACTAGGCCCCAATTACTATTGTTTGTACCCCTAAAAGGCTAGATGAGGAGTAGGGGGGGTATGGAACAGGCAGCACCCTCAAACCTTCAGAAGTATGAGATGAACCCCAACAACTTGGAAAGGTGGATCTCTCTCACACGTACCAACACAGACTATCCCCCAATTTAACTGATCCCCAAAGGTTTTTGATTAAATAGCGGAATAGAAAATATGATCCAAAAAAAGTGTATGTATATCACACGTACACAACCACACTAGGCCCCAATTACTATTGTTTGTACCCCTAAAAGGCTAGATGAGGAGTAGGGGGGGTATGGAACAGGCAGCACCCTCAAACCTTCAGAAGTATGAGATGAACCCCAACAACTTGGAAAGGTGGATCTCTCTCACACGTACCAACACAGACTATCCCCCAATTTAACTGATCCCCAAAGGTTTTTGATTAAATAGCGGAATAGAAAATATGATCCAAAAAAAGTGTATGTATATCACACGTACACAACCACACTAGGCCCCAATTACTATTGTTTGTACCCCTAAAAGGCTAGATGAGGAGTAGGGGGGGTATGGAACAGGCAGCACCCTCAAACCTTCAGAAGTATGAGATGAACCCCAACAACTTGGAAAGGTGGATCTCTCTCACACGTACCAACACAGACTATCCCCCAATTTAACTGATCCCCAAAGGTTTTTGATTAAATAGCGGAATAGAAAATATGATCCAAAAAAAGTGTATGTATATCACACGTACACAACCACACTAGGCCCCAATTACTATTGTTTGTACCCCTAAAAGGCTAGATGAGGAGTAGGGGGGGTATGGAACAGGCAGCACCCTCAAATCTTCAGAAGTATGAGATGAACCCCAAAAACTTGGAAAGGTGGATCTCTCTCACACGTACCAACACAGACTATCCCCCAATTTAACTGATCCCCAAAGGTTTTTGATTAAATAGCGGAATAGAAAATATGATCCAAAAAAAGTGTATGTATATCACACGTACACAACCACACTAGGCCCCAATTACTATTGTTTGTACCCCTAAAAGGCTAGATGAGGAGTAGGGGGAGTATGGAACAGGCAGCACCCTCAAATCTTCAGAAGTATGAGATTGTGTTCACTGTACCCCACAAAGATTGAGTTCACTGCACCCCACAATGATTGTGTTCACTGCACCCCACAAAGATTGTGTTCACTGCACCTCACAAAGATTGTGTTCACTGTACCCCCCAAAGATTGTGTTCACTGCACCCCACAAAGATTCTGTTCACTGTACCCCACAAAGATTGTGTTCACTGCACCCTAAAAGGATGTTGTTCACTGCACCCCACAAAGATTGTGTTCACTGCACCCTAAAAGGATGTTGTTCACTGCACCCCAAAAAGATTGTGTTCACTGTACCCCCCCAAAGATTGTGTTCACTGCACCCCACAAAGATTGTGTTCACTGCACCCCAAAAAGATTGTGTTCACTGTACCCCCCAAAGATTGTGTTCACTGCACCCCAAAAAGATTGTGTTCACTGTACCCCCCAAAGATTGTGTTCACTGCACCCCACAAAGATTCTGTTCACTGCACCCCAAAAAGATTGTGTTCACTGCACCCCAAAAAGGATTTTGATCACTGCACCCCAAAAAGGATGTTGTTCACTGCACCCCAAAAATGATTTTGTTCACTCCACCCCAAAAAGATTGTGTTCACTGCACCCCACAAAGATTGTGTTCACTGCACCCCAAAAAAATTGTGTTCACTGTACCCCCCAAATATTGTGTTCACTGCACCCCACAAAGATTCTGTTCACTGTACCCCACAAAGATTGTGTTCACTGCACCCCAAAAAGGATTTTGTTCACTGCACCCCAAAAAGGATTTTGTTCACTGCACCCCAAAAAGGATGTTGTTCACTCCACCCCAAAAAGATTGTGTTCACTGCACCCCAAAAAGATTGTGTTCACTGCACCCCACAAAGGATTTTGTTCACTGCACCCCAAAAAGATTGTGTTCACTGCACCCCAAAAAGGATGTTGTTCACTGCACCCCAAAAAGGATTTTGTTCACTGCACCCCAAAAAGATTGTGTTCACTGCACCCCACAAAGGATTTTGTTCACTGCACCCCACAAAGATTGTGTTCACTGCACACCAAAAAGGATTGTGTTCACTGCACCCCAAAAAGATTTTGTTCACTGCAGCCCAAAAAGATTGTGTTCACTGCAGCTCACACACAGAAAAATGGATGTGGATCACTGACACCTGCCTATCTCCAATCCCACACCACACAGCAATATCGATTGTAGTTTGTAGAACACAGTTTCCCTAAAATTCAGCAGACTCTGTCCCTAACAGGATTGAGAAGAGATCGTAGATCAGGATTGAGTGCAGATTCACCCCACCCCCCACACAGCAATATCGATTGTAGTTTGTAGAAGACACTGACCCTATAATTCAGCAGACTCTATCCCTAAAATGCCTACAACTCGCCCTGCCTAAACACTCCGACCTGTCCCTCAATTCTATCCGGACACAAATGGTTTTTTCCTGCCTATCTTTCCCTAATCAGCAGCCAGCACATTGATGTGTGCTCTGTCCCTTAGCTAAGCAGCAGAATGACGCTGCTGCGGCGGCTGCCTCGAACTTATAAAGACTTGGTCACATGCTTCAGACGGCCAATCACAGCTACTAAGACATTTGCAGGCATGGCTGGGATGGCTTAAGGCACACCAGTTAAACGATTGTTGATTGGCTGTTGAAAGCCCGCCATGAAAAGAGCGCCAAAGCATGCAAAACCCGGAAATAAAACGACCGAACACGGATTTTTACCCGAACATACAGTAAAGTGTCCGTGTCCGTGTTCGGGTAAAAAAAATCCAATTATTCGGTACGAACACGAATAATACAGTCCGTGTTCGCTCAACACTATTAATGTTTCATTATATATTTATTTATTGAAAGTTTTGAATAAACCAGTAAAAACGGCCTATATTTTTCCAAATAACACAGGTGTCTGCTTTTTATTTTCATTTAAGTGTTAAGATGATATTGTATCCTGCCTACTGTCCCATTTGGCAATCCTTGTTTGGTTACATAAATTCTCTGAGCTTTTGACAACTTTGAAATATGCACACACATATCCACCCAATTCCATAAAATAAAGTCCTCTTTTCTCATAATACATTGATCTCTCAGAAGGACTTATTAAAAGCAGCTTTTGCAGAGCAACGATGCATGGTGAGGGACGAAGACTTGCAGCATGTAATGCTTAGCTGAGTGTTAGTAGGAGGAGGGGGTGAAAACTGACGAGCCATGTATGAAGACTGGCTTCACACTAGGGAAAGCCAGAGATGGGGGTTGAAGGGAAAGATTTCCCACAGCGATTCCAGTCAGTAACCATAGAAACACACTGCCCTCCTAGCCCATTCTGTTCAGGCTGTAACCACACACCCTCCAATCCCTTACATAAGCTGGGTGTAGCCTACAGATCCACTGTTCCACCTATGGATAACCAGCACACCAGGCAATGGCCAGCTCCCTGCTGTCTAGAAATGTCAGTGTCCCAGATACAAGCTCTGCAGAAACTGTACAAAATCTCCTATAATACAATGTTGTGCTGGTCATGGTCAAAACCCAACTAAAGACATCATATGTTTTAAGCTTAAAAAAAAAAAAAAAAAAAACATGAAGAAAGAAGGTCACAAAAACTATCCAAAAGCATCGTCACAGCCATTTGTTTTTTTTATCCCCCCCCTCACAAGACGACATGGCACATGTCACGCAATGTAAAAGGGCACACGAGAAAAAAATGGGTAAACTATACTGGCCAAACAGTTTTAAAATTCCAAACTAGCTAAAAACAGCCTGAACGCATCCCATCTGATGGCCAACGGAATCCCAAGCTATTCATTAGTACAATGAGGCAATGTGTGCTTTGGGCATTCGGATGTTGCCAATATCCCTCACTGGGATTTTCCTTTTCTGCTCTCCTGTGCCATCTCATATCCACTGGCAACAGGTAAAGTCATTAACCACAGAGGGGGTGGTATCTCTCCATCTCCAGCTATCCAGATTTTGAGAGGCTTGTCCTGTTTACACAGGAGGCCAAATATGGAACAATCACCCAACCACCAAGTGCAACCAAATCCCATTACTGAGGTCTGACAAGAAAATTCTGAAAAGTTGTTTTGGGTAATGTTAAAAAAAAAAAAAAAAAAAAAAAAAAAAAAGGGGGGGGGAGCAAGGTGAAACAATGATTAAGCAGTAAGGGCCCTTTCACACAGGCGGGCCGTTCAGATCCGCCTGTCCGTTTTTTTGGCGGATCTGAAAGGTCCCCCCATGCATCTCTATGGGGCTTCGGATGTCAGCGGAGACATGTCCAAATGTCAAATCTAGACAGATGGAAACCCCATTTTCCATCCGTCCAGCGGATCGGATGAGAACGGACCGACGGTCCGTTCCCATCCGATTTCCCCCATAGAGATGCATGGGGAACTGACAGCTGTGTCTCCGCACACAGCGCGGAGACACAGCTGTCATCCTCCTGCTCAGCGGGTGATCGGCGGCTCGATCCCCCCCTGAGAAAAACGGAATCCGTCCGATGGACGGATAGTGTGAAAGGAGCCTTAGTCTTAATTGCGTGTGTAAACTGACATTATGGCCTCATGCACACACAGCGTTTTGCAGCTGCATTTTTTTTTTGCAGCTTAAAAAACACCCCTCCGTGTTATTTTTTTGACCTTATGCACACACAGGCATTTTGAAGCTGTAAGTGGCTGCAAAATGAACCCAGGGCCAGTGCGTTCTGATGACCGGCATTACAGCTGTAAAAACGCCTGACGCTGCTAAACGTTGCTTATACATCGTTAAGCTGCGTTCCTATGGGAGCCCACTGATTTGAATGGTTCAATAGAAGTCGCATCCAAGTCGGGTCATGATGATCCGACTTGTGGTGCGACTTGCGCGCTGAGAATCTTGAGAGGGAACTCCCTGCAAAAAAAAAAAAACACACAGCGTGGTGGTCCCCCCCAGGTTCCATACCAATCCCTTGTCCAGGCTGCATTCTCGGATAAGGCCTTGGTATAAATTTGGGGGGGGGGGGGGGGGCATCGTTTTTTTGCGTGGGGTTCCCGTCAACATCCAGGTTCCCCCTCAAGATCCTCAGCACCCAAATCGCACCACCGGTCGGATCATCATGATCCAACTTGGATGCGACTTCCATTCAAATCAATGGGCTTGAAGCCGTACCAAAGACAAAGACGTACTCATAAGCAACCATTGATTTTGAATAGAAGCAGAAAAGCGCTGCTAAAAGCTAATGCTTAAAACGTGCATTAACGCCAATAGAAAAAGCCACTAAAAGCAGTTTTTACAGCTGCTTTTGCCTGGCCTTGGTAGTGGCTATACAGCTCGTTTTTTCTAACGCCCTGTGTGCATGAGGCCTATAGGTTAAGGTGGTTCTGAAGGAAGAAGGTTTTATCTTAATACATTCTTTGCATTAGGATAAAAAAAAAAACTGTGTGCAGCAGCCCTCCTAATCCTTACCTGAGCCCCATCTTGATCCAGTGATATTGTCAGAGAGCCTCGGCTGTCTGGGGACTCACTCTCTCCTTATTGGCTGAGAGACCGCAGCGGGTCAATGTCAGTCAGTGAGCCAATGAGGAGGGAAGATGGGGCTGGGCCAGGCCGCACCTCCATCTCTGAATGGACACAGAGCTGCGGCTTGGCTGCCATAAAAGCAAGCTGCTTGCTGTGGGAGCACTCAGCAGGAGAGAGAGAGGCTGGAGCGCCAGCGAGGGACCTCAGAAGAGGAGGATCTGTACTGCTCTGGGCAAAACCAACTGCACTGAGCGGGTAAGTAGAACATTTTTTTTTTGTTTTAAATAAAACACACACACACAACTTTAATATCACTTTAAACCTGCGCAATAGCAGATCTTTGCCTTCCTGTAAGATACAGGAAGTTGCAGCACAGTGGCATTTGAACAAATGTGGTCAAGTTGTAGGTCAATACCCTGAAAACAAAACCACACAAAAACCCCAGTAGCACAAATATAAAAAAAGGCGAGAAAAACTGCATCTATACACAATCACAAAATTTTAAGCCAGGGGTATTAGCTACCCAGTTTCTGATACTAGCCCAGCATGAAAGTCTTTGTACACGGAGAAAACGCACATTTTGACCACTCTATTCTCTACTCACAATGCTTCTAGGCAGGGCCTGTTGTGGCAAAACAAACAGCATTAAGCCTTGTGCATACTTGAGCTAAAAAAAATGCTGCTTTTACAGGTGTTTGAGCTTTTTTTTTCCTATGCCTCTAAAATGTCCCTCCATGTCCAAGCACACTATAGGCGTTTACAGGAGTTTAGAGGCCGGGGCATTTGGATACACACACTTGGAACAGGAGGCTTTTGAGCATAAGAGCCGGTTCACACTGCCGCGACCACTAAAGTCGCCTCATAAGGGGCGACTTCTAGCGCGACTTTTAGCGTGACTTCGGCGCGACTTGCGAATTATTTTACGCAAGAAGACTTTGTATTTGGCCAATCAGAATATGATGTGCTGTGACCCAATTTCCCTTTCCTTTTTTTTTTTTGCTGGCATTTATAGGGCATTTTTTGGGCATCTTTGGAGGCAGGCATGTCTTTAGTGTCTGGGTGGGTCTAAAAAGTGTACCTGTGAAGTTTCATCTCTGTAGCATGTCCAGAACCAAAAAAAAAAAAAAAAAAAAAAAAAGAGCATTTTTCTTATAAATTTTTGTGAGCACATGAATATGGCTTCTCTCCATCTGGGCGTTTTTCTTGCAGGCATTTATCGGGCATTTTTTACTTTTTTTGGATTTAGTGTCTGGGGGGTCTAAAAGGTGTACCTGTGAAGTTTCAGCTCTGTAGCATGTCCAGAACCCCAAAAAAATATAATTTTCCTTATAATTATTAATATAGCAGTGTGGGTTCAGTGGGTTAAGTGTGGGTTCTGGACATGCTACAGAGCTGAAACTTCACAGGTACACTTTGACACCCCAGACACTAAATCCAAAAAAGTAATGCCTGCCCCTAGAGACGCCAAAAAAAATGCCCGATAAATGCCAGCAATAAAAAAATGCAAGGTGTAGAGAAGCCGCCACACTGCTGTATTAATAATTATAAGAAAAATGCTTTTTTTTCTGGTTCTGGACATGCTACAGAGATTAAACTTCACAGGGACACTTTTTAGACCCCTCAGACACTAAATCCAAAAAAAAGTCATGCCTGCCTCCAAAAATGCCCGATAAATGCCTGCAAGAAAAATGGCCAGGTGTAGAGAAGCCATATTCATGTGCTACTAAAAATAAGAAAAATGTTTTTTTTCTTGTTCAGGACCATTTTTATGGAAAGTCGGATCACAAGTCGCTTCAATTAAGATAAAAAGGCGACTCCCATTAAAGTATATGGGACAAGTCGGATCACAAGTCGCCTCAAAGTAGTACAGGACCCTTTTCTGAAGTCGGAGCGACTTTAGTGCCAATTAAGACGGCACTGATTGATTAACATTTCTTTTGTTATGTCAGGGACTTGGGGCGACTTGAGGGCACAAAAGTTGCCTCACAAGTCGCGCTAGTGTGAATGGGCTCTTAAAAAAAAAAAAAAAAAATATGACGTGCGTAAACACGGCAGTCTGCCAAATGACTTCAGAGAGTCTTCCACATGCTTCAGGCAAACTGCAGATCCAATGTTATGCATGCTTTAGCTGAACTCTAGGTAGGCATAAAGAGCACAATCAATGCAGTTCTGTAATCATCATTAAACTTTATTTTTTTAAACTGCAAGGACAGTAAAAACAGAAATGTAAATGCCCCTTTCATTCTAGAACAGGGCTGATGTAAGAGGAAGAACCCGAACAAGGCGCTAATCAGTTCTTGCGCTAACAAGAAGCATGCCATAAGGAAGAGGAAACAGAACATGAGCTCATCACTATATCACAGACTGGGGCAGTCAGGGTGACCTGGGCTAGGAGGAGGTGGATTTAACCACTTGCCCACCGCCAGCAGTACATATACAGTGGCAGGTTGGCTCTGTCCCGCAGAGTGGCGTACCTGTACACCACTTTGCGGGACCGCTAGCGCGCACCCATTCTCCACGGGGAAAGCCAATTTTCAGGTCCAGTGGCTGCGATTGCGGCCAGGGCACTTGTGATCGCTCCCCGTGGAGACAGAATGGCGGTCTGCCGTTGTAGACACGCAGGCCGCTGTTCTGTCAGTTATGAACACAGGGATCCTGTGTTTCTCTTATTTAGGAACACAGGTCTCTGTTCATGCAGCAAGTCCATCCAGTAAGTAAATCCCCCACAAAGTTAGAAAGCACCCCTTAGGGACACATTTAACCCTTTGATCGCCCCTGGTGTTAACCCCTTTCCTGCCAGTGTCATTCGTACATTAACAGTGCATATTTTTAGCACTGATTACTGTAGTAATGTCAATGGTCCCCCAAAAGTGTCAGTTAGGTGTCCCATCTGTCCGCCATAATCCCACAAAAAAAAAAAAAAAAAAATCACTGATCGCTGCCATTACTAGTAAAAAAAAAAAAAAAAAAAAAAAAAAAAAAAAAAAGACAAATCTTTCCCCTAGTTTGTAGAAGTGATAACTTTTGCGCAAACCAAATCAATAGGATTATACACTTATTGGGATTTTTTTTTACCATAAAAATGTGTAGCAGAATACAAATTGGCCTAAAAATGATGAAAAATTATTTTTTATTGGGAATGTTACATAGCAGAAACTAAAAAATATTGTTTTCCCAGAATTGTCGCTCCTTGTTTATAGCGCAAACAATTTAAAAAAAAAAAAAAAAAAAAAAAAAAAAAAAAAAAAAAAAAAAAAAAATCGCAGGGGGTGATCAAATACCACCAAAAGAAAGCTCTATATGTGGGGAAAAAAAAAAGGACAATTTTATTTGGGTACAGCGTCACATGACCGTGCAATTGTCAGAAAGTATAGTATATAGAGGGGGATTAACCGCGCTTAAAGAAAATAATATTGAACAGCAGCAACTTCAAGTGTGACCACACCCTGTAGAATATTTGTAAATTAAGTTGCGCTAAGTGTGATAAATGGAGATGTAAAGTCCATAAAGTCCCAATAGTAAATGATGATGACAAAATCCTAGATGTAATCCTGGACCAGACTCCCTTAAGGGTATAGGCTTACCAGATTCAGGTAAGAGAAAAGCAGATGCTCAATGAATCTTGTCACCTTGATAGAAGATCCAGGCCCACGTGAGCGGTAGACTCAATGGTCATTGGATCATGAAAAAAATGTAAAATACGCAATAGCGTAAAACCCAACAAATAGGTAAATATCACCAATGTGACTTGAGAATAACGTGTGTAAAAATTAGACCACCACCAAAGATTCTTATTATCAGTGGGCAAGTGTATATTAAAGAAAATGGTGTGTGTTAAATACCCCTTACCAAATATAAATAAGGGTAGGTGTATATAAACCAATAAATAATTCCAGCTGAAGTTGCCTCTTACCAGACGACTATAATGGATGTGCCAAAGTGAAAAAAACAATGATGAAAGATAGGTGTAGAACCATCACCAGCTAGATGAGCCTCTTACCATGTGAACGAAATCAAAATGTGTAAAATCAGATTCCAATAAGACACCAAGATTCAGTACCGAAAAGGAACCAGTAGGGGTCACCTCTTACCAGATCTTTAGATCAACCACGCTTGTATGATATTAATTGGTTGGGGGTCCGGCAACAGACTCGAGCAACTGATCCTCAGATGTTCCCAATGTTCACCATTCAAAAAGAGAGAGAGAGGCTCCCATAGCGTAAAACAGTAAAATTTATTCCAAAAATAAAAGCAAGAACACTCACAGAAACCAGGATGGAATGAGCAATTGTATACAGCCGCCGGCCGAACGGCTTCGCTCGCCCGCACTCTCTGGTCGCGATCGGATGACGTCAGTACGCCGTGCCCTGACGACGTTTCGTCACAGATGACGTTTTCAAAGGTGCGGACGGCGTACTGACGCCATCTATTTATGCGGGGAGGTAAACAGAGACCGGAAGCGAACGAGCACCGCTCCGCCATCTTGGATGGGGGAAACCAAGAACGGGACGGAAACTCATTCAATATCCAGAGATTGATACCTAAAAAACTATGTATGGTGCAAACCACACCTTCATATATTAAAGATACGAGACACGTCATTAGCCTCCTAATGGGTTTGACTCCCAGTGACCATCTTTGGATGGTCACTGCCGATGTCTCCTCTCTTTATACAATTATTCCACATAATGTGGGGTTAAATGCAGTCAACATGTACCTTAATAGGGATTCTGACTTACCAACAATTCAGATATCCTTTATTATGGAACTACTGGAGTTCGCCACTCACCATAATTACTTTTGGTACAATGGGCAATTTTACCAACAGGTCACTGGGGTGGCCATGGGCGCTAAATATGCCCCGTCACTTGCCAACTTATTTATGGCCCAGTGGGAGGAGCACGTCATCTATTCCCATCGCAGGCCGCAGATACTGCTTTGGGCTAGGTATATAGATGATGTGCTCCTCCTCTGGGATGGCCACCACAGTGACTTAATAGCTTTTTTGGAACACTTAAACTCTAATGATCGGGGTATTCAGTTAAATTATGAATGTAGCCAGTCTTCTGTCAATTTCCTTGACCTCACCATCAGCATCAAGGATGGTCAATTCTCGACATGTACATATTTTAAAACAACCGACAGGAATTCATATATTCCTGTCGATAGCTGTCATTACGCACCATGGCTGAGGGCTATACCCAAAGGCCAATACCTACGTATTAGGCGTAATTGTAGTGAATTTCAGGAGTTTCAATCTCAGGCTCTTGTTCTCACTAAAAGGTTCCTGGACAAGGGATATAGTAAAACGTTTCTTGATGCAACCCTTTTGGAGGTTAGCAGATTGAATAGAACGCAACTATTGAACAATGTGTCCAGAGTAGATAACAAAGACCTCTCATTTGATTTACCTTTTGTTACCCCTTTCTCAACCCAACATATGAGTGTTAAAAATATAGTTGGTCGTCATTGGCATATTCTTGGCAATGACCCAATTTTGGGCAGTACCCTGCCTGACAAACCACGTGTGGTATTCAAAGGGGCTCCCACTTTGAGGGACAAAGTGGCACCTAATATTTTAGAACCACCTGCTCCCAAACCCACCTTTTTAAGTCAGCTAACTGGATTCTACAAATGCAACAGATGCCGAGTCTGTTCTTTCAGTTCCAACAAATGTAGAACAGTTAAAGAATTCAAATCTACCAGTACAGGCAGAGTTCATGCCATTAAGCCATTTATCTCCTGCATGAGCACTGGCATTGTTTATCTACTCCAGTGCCCATGCGGGCTTCAATACATAGGACGTACCAAAAGACCGCTACAAGTAAGACTGAATGAACATATATCAAATATACTCAAAGGTTTTCCTAAGCATTCAGTGTCCAAACATTATGCCCTTGTCCACAATAAAAATCCCAGAAATACCTTATTTCTTGGGATAGATAAATTTGTACCCCACTGGAGAGGTGAACCTCTAGTTAGAGGAATCTCAAAGCTAGAGATGACCTGGATTCACCGGGTCAAAACTTATGTACCGTTTGGACTCAATGTCGATATTGAGGTAAACGCGTTTATAAATAATGCTTAGTCAATCCAATTCCATTAGGGTTCTCTTTTTCCTTTTTTTAACTAATTAGTTTTTCCCCTTCTTATTTATAATATTTTTAATATTTTTTATTGTTACAGTCAGAGAACAGTATCAAATTTATGTAATTAGCATGCAAGTGTTAATATCTGAGGTATCTTAATTGCCCTACACAGTTCTGGTTTATCCAATTGATAGTCATATAGATTAAGTTTTTCAACCAACAGATGTTTGAGTTTTACTGTACTTAAAAATGGACATAAGATGAAATCTCACCAATGTCAATAATTTTTCCCTCCATAATTTTATAATATTGTGAGGGTTAAAAAGAGTGCTTGTCCTATTGTGACTATATTGTGATATTGTGGCTATATTGTGACTATGATGTTTAGCTTGGCAATACTTATTCATAACCTCTAGATGGCGGCATACTCGATCCATTTATGTGGTTATTTATGTATACCATTCGACATTTGATTATGTTAACTAGCATGTGTTTAGTATAATTAATTTGCGGGTTATGTGAAACTTTCAATGCTGTTTTCATACATAGTTTTTTAGGTATCAATCTCTGGATATTGAATGAGTTTCCGTCCCGTTCTTGGTTTCCCCCATCCAAGATGGCGGAGCGGTGCTCGTTCGCTTCCGGTCTCTGTTTACCTCCCCGCATAAATAGATGGCGTCAGTACGCCGTCCGCACCTTTGAAAACGTCATCTGTGACGAAACGTCGTCAGGGCACGGCGTACTGACGTCATCCGATCGCGACCAGAGAGTGCGGGCGAGCGAAGCCGTTCGGCCGGCGGCTGTATACAATTGCTCATTCCATCCTGGTTTCTGTGAGTGTTCTTGCTTTTATTTTTGGAATAAATTTTACTGTTTTACGCTATGGGAGCCTCTCTCTCTCTTTTTGAATGGTGAACATTGGGAACATCTGAGGATCAGTTGCTCGAGTCTGTTGCCGGACCCCCAACCAATTAATATCATACAAGCGTGGTTGATCTAAAGATCTGGTAAGAGGTGACCCCTACTGGTCCCTTTTCGGTACTGAATCTTGGTGTCTTATTGGAATCTGATTTTACACATTTTGATTTCGTTCACATGGTAAGAGGCTCATCTAGCTGGTGATGGTTCTACACCTATCTTTCATCATTGTTTTTTTCACTTTGGCACATCCATTATAGTCGTCTGGTAAGAGGCAACTTCAGCTGGAATTATTTATTGGTTTATATACACCTACCCTTATTTATATTTGGTAAGGGGTATTTAACACACACCATTTTCTTTAATATACACTTGCCCACTGATAATAAGAATCTTTGGTGGTGGTCTAATTTTTACACACGTTATTCTCAAGTCACATTGGTGATATTTACCTATTTGTTGGGTTTTACGCTATTGCGTATTTTACATTTTTTTCATGATCCAATGACCATTGAGTCTACCGCTCACGTGGGCCTGGATCTTCTATCAAGGTGACAAGATTCATTGAGCATCTGCTTTTCTCTTACCTGAATCTGGTAAGCCTATACCCTTAAGGGAGTCTGGTCCAGGATTACATCTAGGATTTTGTCATCATCATTTACTATTGGGACTTTATGGACTTTACATCTCCATTTATCACACTTAGCGCAACTTAATTTACAAATTGTCAGAAAGTAACGTAGTGCGGTATCGCAAAAAAAAAAAAAAAAAAATGGCCTGGTCATTAAGGGGGCAAATCCTTCCGATCCAGAAGTGGTTAATGACACCAGGCATTAGACTAAAGAGATTTAATCAGTTTGCCCACATTTGCAATAATCACTGCAAAAATCCCTTTTCCACATGACTAGTCTGCATTCGGAGTCATACAGTGATGTATGCATGTGTGTTTATGTAAATACCGCAGTTTACTCACAACTTCTGGTTTCTATGCAGCACCTGGTGCTCCTAGTTGGGGGAAAACATTCACATTTTATATCATATAGCCCCAGGCAGTTGTGTGCATGGAGCTAAAAAGGAGAGAAGAAAAACGAATGAACCCACCATACCTACAGACTGGTAAAGCTTCAGCATACTGTATAACAATGTTTAGTTAAGATACACTTTACAAATGGATTTAACTGTGCTCCAAGGGTATTGTATCCAGAATAAACCATACATGGATCGATATGGCATATATAAAAATTTACAAACTTCGATCATGTATGACTGGCTTACAGTGATAATGAATGCTTGATTTTTTTTTTATCAATAAAAAAAAAAAAAAAAAAAAAAAACAACTGTTATACTTAGCTGGTCTGTACAAGGATTTTGCACAGAGCAGCCCCGATCCGCCTCTTCCCAGGTCCCCCCACGCCACTTGCTAAGGGGGTACTTGTGCATGCTCTCTTCCGAGCCCCGCACTGTGTATCCTTTGACAGAGTGCAGCTCAGCCAGGCCCCCTTCTTACTGGCTGTGATTAGCAGCAGGAGCCATTGTGCCTGCAGCAGTCAGAGCCAATAAGTAGGAAGAGAGCCTCTGCACGTTGCAGGATCAAATCATACATACGGTACACTTTGCTAGTACTGGGTTAGACCCCCTTTAGCCTTCAGAACTGCCTTATGTCTTCGTGGCATAGATTCAACAAGGTTTTGGAGACATTCCTCAGAGATTTTGGTCCATAATGACATGACAGCATCACGCAGTTGCTGCAGAGAAGTCAGCTGCACATCCATGAGTCTAATCTCCCGTTCCACATATACCCACACACACAGTTTTATATTTTATATAAACACATACAGGCATGATGGATATATGCATGTCAGAAACTGTGCAGTTGCTTGTAAATATATATTTACCTGTAATTGCATGAAGATATGAAGCAAACAAGATATCTACAATTTTTGAGATTGCATCTCCAATTGTTTTTTTAATATATACATACAAACATACATACCACACACACACACACACACACACACACACACACACACCCCTCACATTTTTGTAATTAATATTATATCTTTTCATGTGACAACACTGAAGAAATTACACTTTGCTACAATGTAAGGCCTCTTTCACATGGAGCAGACCGTATTGCGATCGGCTCCGGCACTTTTTTTTTTTTGTTTACGGGCACGGGTGACACTTGTGTCATCCGGTCCGTATGTCCGCATATCATCCATCCGTTTGCGGATGATATACGGACATAATGTATGTCTATGGGATTGGGGATGTCAGCGGATGACACCGCTGACATCCGATTTGGAGTCCTTTCCGTTTTTTAAACGGAAGAAAAAATAGGGTTCTGTTCCATTCCAAAAAACGGAACAGAACTGAAAGGACGCAAATCGGATGTCAGCAGATGGTCATCCGCTGACATCCGCAATCCCATTGACATGCATTATGTCCGTATATTACCTGCAAACGGATGGGGTGATATACGGAACGCCTGTGTGAAAGAGGCCTAAAGTAGTGAGTGTACAGCTTGTATAACAGTGTAAATTTGCTGTCCCCTCAAAATAACTCAACACAGAGCCATTAATGTCTAAACCACTGGAAATAATGGCCGCGAATTTTCGACGAACGTCCGATCGGCCGATTTTCGGCTTGTTAGTATGATACTTCCGACAACCGACTCCAACTTTTCGGCCGTAAAAAATCTGGTGTGCAGGCTATAAAATTTTTGTTGGCCGTCAACACAACTGCCGATTGTCCGTCAGTCAGTAAAGATTTCGGCAGACAAAAATCTGATGAGCAAGACTGGGCATGCTCAGAGAAGAAAAAAAACACACGGAAAGTAAACCAGCACGACATCACTTCTGAAGTAGATTTTTGTTGGCCGAGAAAATTCGTGTGCAGTCTAGGCACATTCCAACCAACAAAAAACACCACTCTGGACAAAAGTCGGATGATAATCCTTGCGTGTGTATGAGGCATAAGGACATGGATTACTGGAACCAGGTGAGGAGTACAAAGACAAGTGTGTCTTGCCTACAGTCAAACATGATGGTGGGAGTGTCATGGTCTGGGGCTGCATGAGTGCTGCCGGCACTTAGGAGCTGCAGTTCATTGAGGGAACCATGAATGCCAACATGTACTGTGACATACTGAAGCAAAGCATGATCCTCTCCCTTTGGAAACTGGGCTGCAGTGTGTGTGTGTGTGTGTGTGTGTGTGTGTGTGTGTGTGTGTGTGTGTGTGTGTGTGTGTGTATATATATATATATATATATATATATACATATATACACATACACACACACTTTATTTTCTCTTCACATGGATGCATCTTGTAATCAGAGCATTGGCAGTAACGCACAAAAAGACTTCCTTAAATAACCAATGTGAGTTGTACAGACTAAGTCACGGATTGGGAAAGCCATCATGACTGCTGAAAATCTGCAAGCACATTTTAATAATAGGAGATCAATGACCTTTTATCAACAGAACTAGAAAATACCTTGAAGATCTAAGAACACTGCTCCACATAGCTTCCTCAAATAACTGTAAAGTAAACCCTAAGCTCCAGGCAATTTTTCATAGCAATCATCACTCAGGCGAACAGTCTTTTCACTTCAGACACCTATACTTGCTTTTGCCATGAGAGGGTTTTGTTTGCATCATTCACCTGAAGCCTTTAAAAAAAAAAAAAAAAGGTAGAGTATTACCTTTGTGACAGGTCTTATTTTGTCAGCTTCTCCTGGCATGCAACCTGAGACTCAGTGGGGAAATTATCAAGCAATGAGTCATGCACCTATCCATTGCATCTATTAGCACATTAAAGTGAACCTGTGCATTGCCCATGCTAGGTACAGCGCATAACATTTTAAAGCTAGTCCCAGCAGCAACACCACATTTGCCTTCTTTTTGCTCTCTTGCCAGGAGCAAGAAGCAGCCATTATATATTATCTTTAGGTTCACACATGGGCACAGAGGGCTCTATAGTTCCAGGATTGAGTAGTCAGTAGTGTATGTGTTTCTGTGCCTGAAGTCACAAATGTTCACATACAGGCATGGCCAGTAGCCTGTACAAATCAATAAAACGCTGACAGACGCCACAGATTTACCAACGTAAGCACCCATCAGAGCAGTTCCATGTTTACAGGGATGGATCGATGGACAGCCCTGGATGCAGACAGCTGGACCTAGTGCATGGGATTTGAGCTGCTAGCCAGTAACCAGCCAGACATCTTAAATGCCTCCACACTACATGGGCAGGTAGGGAAAGATCCTTTCCTTACATATACGTTTAGCATTTAGCATAACTAAAAAAGGCAATAATTCTTACCAATTTTCCAAAAAGTCAGACATTTAGGAGGTCTCTCACTTGCATCTCTACCCAGCTTCTTCTTAGTGCTGGTCTGTGGCTAACTTGATTGGCCAGTGCTGGACTTTGTCACTCCAGCACATGCGCAGTAAGGAGTGCAGTCATCCAGGCACACAAGTAATGTGCCAGAAAGTAAACTGTGCAGTGCATTCTACAGACAGTCAGGTGTATTTTATAGCAGAAGAGACATTGCAGATCTCTCCTACAATAAAGAGCCTGCCTTTTCCCAATTTCTTCAAACGTCTTTAGTTCCACTTTAAAACCAGGAGAAAGCAGGGTTAAAACTCATTCCTCCTTTAGCTTGCTCTAAGCTGAGCTGAGCTGGTGGGGCGAGAGCGGGAGCCTTAAGCTCTCCAGCTCTATATAGCTGGCCATACATGGATCAAAATTTGGCTGGTTCAACATGAAGCAGACTGACGGAATTGCTCGACACCCAGATTAGGTGCTGCCACCAAACAGTGGCTCCTGCCCTCCAAACCGTTCCAGCAGACCGAGAGCCAATACCAGCCCTGTTACCCCAAGCATCATACACAGAAAGACAACCCAAGGGATGATTGTATTGAACAGAAATACAGGTTTTTATACACTTCAAAAAAGTAGGTCAGGTCAGTCATCACAAACAATAAAACCAAAAAATATTTACCCAAAACATCACACAATGGTTAGATAAGTAGAGTAAACTCCGGGCTAATCCCATCATGTAGGACCCTCCAAGAGTTTGTTAAATGAGTCACCTTTTGTTTGTTGGCTAATTTTGCTATGGGAATCCAAACTCAGGACGGAGGCACACTTATTAAAAACACCTTAGACTAGGAGACCCCAGCACCAGATTGCTTGAGCGGATTATATTAACATCTACTTACTTAGTCTCACAGTCATTACTGGTTTGGTTATAGAAAACCCCAAATATGTATATGGGTCCTCCAGTTTCCAGAGTCTGTTTTGGGACAACATGGACCTAAATCCAAAGCACGACCACTCCAAGGGTCCCCCAGGCACACACCTCCCAAACAGTAGTATTCCCTTAGAAGCCTGGGTTCACAGTCAGTCGGCAAAAGGGGACTCTGCAGTCCCCTCCAAAAAGCCCCTGTCCTGGTTGGGTCGGTCACACAGACAAATTTTGATCAATGTGTGGCCGCTCCTGCTTGACAGAAAGCGATCTTTAAAACCAACATGTTGGAAACGCTCAATAAGCAGATGCGGACAGCTGAGAGTGCCCACTGTCAGGCATCATCTCGGTACCATTTTCAGCCGGCGATTCCCTACAAAGCAGAAGTGATCTGAGTGCTAATTAGCCACTCAATCACTTCTGCAGGTGGTGGAAGGGGGGGGGTCCCACAACCCTCCCCGGGCTCTCTGGTCCCATCACGGTGATGGCTGCCTGGGACAGAGAGAGAGGAAATGACGTTGTTCCCCTTCCCCGGTAACCCTGGAAACCGGTCACGATGAGTATTCTTCATTTCCGGTTCAGCCCCTTTGTTTTCCTGGCCACAAGCGGCCAGAGAAGCAGCCGATCGGACCAATCTCGGTCCCATCAGCTGCAGGGGGGGGGGGGGGGGGGTCAGAGGAGATATTTGTGGACCTGTCATGGCTCATGCTATCACAAGGGATGTTGCTCATCCCCTGTGGTAGCGATAAAGTTATCCCCCCCCCCCCCCAACATTTTTGTATAAAAAAAAAAAAAAAAAAATTAGGAAGAGTGCCACCATCCCACTGTGCAAACGCGAATGCATACAATACTCCCGCACACATGTAAAACAGTGATCACACCACACGTGAGGTATTGTCGCGAACGTCAGACCAAGAGCAATAATTCTAGCGCCAGAACCTCCCATGCCACTCTAAACTGGTAACCTGTAAAGGCGTTTAAAGTTTCACCTATGGAGAATTTTAAGCGCCGTAGTTTGCCGCCATTCCACGGACAGGCGCAATTTTAAAGGCGTGACCTGTTCGGTATCTACAGTATTTACTTGACATAACCTCTTTCACATTATACAAAAAAAATTGGGCTTACTTTACTCTTTTGTTTTTATGAATGGGTTTGTACTAGATTTTTACATGTAGGAGCGAAGTGTCAGAACACAACAGCTCAGCGGGGGAGATTGCTGTACTTATGTCTGAGCATTAGCACAAAGGCTCCGACCTGCTGGGTTTAACAAAAAAATAAAAATATTTGTGTATATCAGGCTTTATACAGATCAAGTTTCTTATCACCTCTTGGCAGGACAGTCATCAGGCTTCTTCTTCCAGGTGCTATGGGGCACCCAGGCAGGCACACTCTTGATCTGGGGGGGGGGGTTGTGTGTGTCTGAAAGGGAGTGAAAGGGTCTGGAGAAGCCGTGGAGAATGTTATGCGGCCTGTAACAGTTTCCGCATTACTGGTTTGGTGGTGGGTCAGTGATGGTTTGGGGAGGGGTATCCATGGAGATCACCTCTAGGGCATTAGGTCGGTCCATCCGACATTACCAGGTTGCACATCAATCTGTTCAGGAGCTCAGTGATGCCCTGGTCCAGATTTGGGAGGAAATACCCCAGGACACCATCCGTCTTCTTATTAGGAGTATGCCCCAACGTTATCAGGCATGCATACAAGAACATGGGGGCCATACAAACTATTAAGTAGCATTTTGAATTACTGCAATTATTTTTTTTTTCCACTTTGATTTTTGGGAGCTGTAGAATTCAGCCCTCTGTAGGTCAATAGATTTCAATCAAACCATGTGTCATTATTTAGTTCCCAACAGATTACCCAGTCTATATCAGTACAGATATCCAGCATGATAATTTCCCACCGTTGAGATACGATGCGTTTTCAAAGTGTTCCTTTCATTTTTTTTTAGCAGATTTGCCTGGATCTTGACATCATAGCAGCCTATCAAGGCCAAATGATCATTTTTATTTTTTTTAACATAAAAGCAACATTTGTTTAAAAAAAAAAAAATATTTATATATAATTATATAAAACATTTGCAACTCTTAGGTCCTAATCATCTACAATTAGGTCTTTCACAGCTCATCCACCAAGGAACAATAAAAGCCAGCCAGACAGTGACTAGAGCAGCTTTGGTTTAAGTTTATTAATGGCCCTTGAAGTTAAGCCATCCATATCTGATACAGCAAAATAAATGCAACTCTTGTGGGAATGCAAGATAATTCTCTGACCAACGGAACTAGAGAAAGGGGTTTCCATAGAAACTACATACATATCAACAACTTAATCTGAAGGAATGTTTAGAGAAATCAAAGGTTTTCGGCTAAATCCAGTTATTACTTGGTTGGTGGTTTCATTAGAAGGGTAACTGGTAAGCCTAAGGGGATGTGTGTCGTCAAACATCTGCACATTATACTCTCTCTTGTATAAAAGAAGTTTTATTTTTCTAAGGATCCTCAAGGCCGAACAAATAACTTCCAATGCAAACACAGGAAGCATAACCATATCCATATGCAGTATAAAAGAGACACACACACACACACACACACACACACACACACACTTCAACCTGACATTTTTACCTGGTAATATCAGCATCAGCTAGCATGTCCACAAATCTATTCACACCGGGATGCTCCAACTTCTGCCAGGAGGGTGACTATGTTCAGTCTGCATTGTCCTACTGTATGTGTGAACGTAGCCACCCTCCTCTGCATGATCGAGAGAGACTACATTAGTGTGTGCCAACCCATCCAGTTCCAACATGTACAAGCAGTGTAAACCTCCCATTAATTACATTTCCACCCACGCAGCACTGTCCTTGGCATTCAGGAATAGAGCAACCATGTTCCTGCATGGTCCCGTCCACTCGTTGCTTCCATCAGAGGGAAGCTCATTAGGTGCTAGTGTATGAGTTATCTCCCTTCTTCACCATTGCAAAGTTTGCACTTTGAATCATGGATCATGTACTCCCTAAAGCCCCGTACACACGTACCGATTGTCGGCCGTAAATATTCTGCCGACGACCGATCGGCCGATTGTAGGCTTGTTAGTATGATGCTTCCAACAGCGCATTTTCGGGGGAACAGAATCGTGCGTGCAGGCATTAAAATTTTTGTTGGCCAACACCAGAAGGGCCGATTGTTCCTCAGTCAGTACAGAATTCGGCCGACAATCAGCAGATTAGCAAGACTGGGCATGCTCAGAAAAGAAAAAACACACGGAAAGTTAACCATCACATGACATCACTTCTGCAGTCGGCTGTTGTTGGCCGACAAAATTTGTGTGCAGTCTTTTGCAGTTTTCAACAGACACGACAGCCCTGGACAAAAGACGGCCGATCGTTCGGCCGACGATCGGTACGTGTGTACGGGGCTTAAGGCTGCATTTACACCCCTGTGTTGCACTTTACGTTAGGGTGCATATGCAATCCTGTTACTGTTGGATGTACTAGGGACGCAACAGGTGTCAACAGGAAAAGGCAAAACAAGCAATATATTTAAGAGGACCGAGCTTGAGAAAATATTTACCTTGTCAAGAACATGTATGGCAAATAAGTATTACACAGATAGCTCAGAGATCACAGTACTCCTGACAATACATCTCATCTGCTTTTGCCCAGAAGAATACAGCCATATGCGTTCAGGCATCTAGGGCAGCGGTCGCCAACCAGTGTTCTGTGGACCACTGATGGTCCACGAGAAAATGTTGGTAGTCCCCAGGGGTTGTGCCGCAAAGCAACATTGTGGCAGAGGCATACAGCCCAATGTTGTTTCCAGTTCTCAATGCGCGCCGACAGTCAATATGGTCATCGCGCACCGATGCCCCATGCCTACTGCGTAAATGCCGGCTCCTGTGAACTCCGAGAGGCAGGTGCTGGGAGTGGTGCATAGAGCGGGAGGTGAAGGAGGAGACTACCAATGGCACCACGGAGCTCGAGTAAATGGCTGGACAAAGGAAAGGAGATCCAATGGTGATAATGTAAAGCATCAGTGTGATGCAGAGTTCGAAAGGGGGGGGGGGGGGGGGCAGACGTATATAAAAAGGCATGTAAAATTCATGTTAGTTGTCCGTGAGGTTCTGAAAGGTTGGCGACCACTGATCTTGGTTCAGTATCTACTTTCTGGACAGAGATGATGATGATGACCATAAATATTCGTGCAGTCCTTGATACAAAGCAGCCTTTCAATTTGCAGCTACAAAATTCAGAATTTAGGAGAACACTGAAGCCCCATTAATATCCTTAATAAAATTGGTCACATGCAAAATCCCATGGTTTTCAATCATACCAATAAAAGGTTGCTTGAAGCATGAAAAAAATAATTTGCGAGCTTCCCGATGCTCAGGAAGTGGGAATCCAGCCTGGGGAAAGAGGGAACTGGAACATACTTCCTCCTGCCTGCAGAAACTGACGACATCTCAAACAAACTCACATGACTGGAGTGCAAGAACTGCTTTTCTGAAAAATTGTTCCATTTCCTTACATTGTGACATGCCATGAATGTAAGCATGCTTGAGAGATTTTTACCATTACTGTCTGCCCCTGTAGCACCATATCACTGAACAGAGGAGACTAAAGCCTCGTACACACGCAACGATTATCAGCCGACCGATCGGCCGGCTTTTGTCCAGTGTTGTTGTGTTGGTTGAAATGTGCTCTAGACTGCACACAAATTTTCTCGGCCAACAAAAACCAACTTCAGAAGTGATGTCATGTGCTGGTTTACTTTCCGTGTGTTTTTTCTTCTCTGAGCATGCCCAAATTTTTGTCTGCCGAAATCTGTACTGACTGACGGAAAATCGGCCGTTCTGTTGACGGCCAACAAAAAATTTTATAGCCTGCACACCAGATTTTGTTCGGCCAAAAAGTCGGAGTCGGTTGTCGAAAGCATCATACTAACAAGCCGAAAATCGGACGATCGGACGTTGGCTTATGTCGACATGGTCCCACCATGGAAAGATTTCCCAAGTTTGGTTTCATACGCCCATCCAAAATTGTTTTGGCTGGAGTTGGGATTTAACATGGATAAAAAGGACACACCAGCAACATGAGAAGAATGCTACATGGAGTGAACAGAATTTGTGTGTGCTGCCTTTTATTGGATTCTACTCAACCACTTTCTTAAACACCAGAAGATGATCTGCAAAGCTAAGAATACATTTATCAACATTTTACAATAAAAGTCATAAGATGAAATGGAGCAGTTGCCTACTCACAAAAAAAAAGACATCATATACCTCACATAGACTGATATCTTTATAAAAACAAAACTGCATAAGTTAACCCGAAAAAGCCTCTAGGAAAAAAAAAAAAAAAATCAAAACACCACACATGTATGAACTGCAGGAAGGAGCCTTTTTTGCAGCCTGTGGTATGAGATACTCCTACATTGCCTGCCAGAGGGCAACACTGTAAGGAAGGCCTTCACAAAATGGAAGTTATTCCTCAGGATATTAATAGCTCTCTGAAGGCACCTCTTTAATACTCGGTAAATACACCCCCCTAATAATCTTCTGCATGGTATTTAATCACCCTCCGTAAGGCATTTCTGTCATGGACCGTGCACATCCCTTGCCACAGAGGTGTTAAGTCGGCATACTCAATGGCTTCCTTATAGAAGCGGAGGACCCGCTCAGAAAAGCCTGCCCTCCACAGCTCCCTCAAGAAGTACAATCTCTGATGAGCTTTGCCCACCAGGCTGAATGTGTGTCCTGGTTCAAGACAGATCATCCCCAATTATTGTTCCCAGAAAACTGAACTCCTGTACCCTCTGGACCTCCACCCCATCAATTACAACTGGCCCATAGCTGGTCCCTCCAAGTCTCCTAAAATCTACAATTATTTGCTTTTTTTCAATCCACATCTAGCTCTAAATTTTTATCTCTGCACCAATCCACTAGGTTTCCCCATTTCCTGCAGATGTGTACCTCATCACCATCCCTTATTCTCCCAACTAACCTGGGGTCATCTGCAATCATAAGTATATAAAGTAAACAAAAAGGGGGCTTAACACACATTCCTGTGGCACCCCTGTACTAGGGGACAGCGTTGATGAGTAGCAAATACCAACCCTTGCTGCCTATCGGCCAGGAAATCCAAAACCCAGTAAAAGCATTGGGCCTAACCACAGCAAATTTAAGTGGAGGAAAGGAAGGGCTGAATTCTAATGTATGTATTAGTTGTTGGAAATATGGCAGGGGGTTATTAAAACAAATCATTAGTAAAAAAAATGTTGTCAAATCAGCCACAATAAAAAAAAAAAAAAAAAAAAAAAACAGATGAAATTTGTCATATTGTCATATGTAGTTCAAGAAATCATTAACAAAACTTGTGTAGGTGGGAATTTTATTATATAGCATATTGGACAGCACACTATGTAACAGGGCAAAGAGCAGAGGTCTCTGCTTGGAACAAAGCGTGGGTGAGTGATGAGCAAGTTTTAGTCAAACATATTGGCACATCTGTAAAAAAAAAAAAAAAAAAAAAAAAGTATACACCACACTAAAAACAATTGGCTCTCAGGTGTAGACAGTCTGCCACATGGTCAGATTAAAGCTGGACTCCAGGAGGTATACCAAACCTATCCATGCAGTAGGAAGCAACCCCCCAGTGGCGTAGGGTGGGGGGTGCGGAGGGGGCCACTGGCACCGGGCGCAACATTTAGGGGGGCGCATCCCACGCCTGTCATCCGCAAGATCATAGTGTCCCCCATCCCTTTATGGCGACAATGCCCCACCGCTGTTTCCTGCACTTGGCTCCTTTACTGCCTCTTTGTGCAGGACGAGCGGTGGACGCTGAAGGTGTCACTTGCGGCCAGGGGGTGGGGCTGGTCGTGGGTGAAGATGGCAGCCGGTGGCTCGGTGCATGTGCAGCACCGCTCTTGGAGTCTCTCCCTGCTGTCCAGTCCGGCTGCCTCCACGCTGGCTGCTGCTGACATGCTGGGTCTCTCCTCCGCTCCAGATCGTCTCCTCAAGTCCCCAGTGTCTGGACACAGAAAGAGGTGAGTGATGTGCTGCCTGCCCCGGGAGCCCAGGGAAGTGGACATGGAAGGGGAGAGATAGGTCAGTGTAGGGGATGTCAGTTTAGGGGGTGTCAGTGTTTTGGGGGTCAGTGTAGGTGTCAGTGTATGGGGGGGGGGGTCAGTGTAGGTGTCAGTGTATGAGGGGTCAGTGTAGTGGGTGTTAGTGTATGGGGGGCCAGTGTGGGGGTCAGTGTATGGGTGGGGGGGGGGTCAGTGTAGGTGTCAGTGTAGGTGTCAGTGTATGGGTGGGGGGGTCAGTGAAGGTCTCAGTGTATGGGGTGGTCAGTTTAGGTCTCAGTGTACGGGGGGGGGGGGGGGGGTCAGTGTAGGTGTCAGTGTATGGGTGGGGGTCAGTGTAGTTGTCAGTGTAGCGGGTGAGTTTAAGGGGTGTCAGCGTAGGTGGGGTCAGCGTAGGTGGGAATGTAGGGGTGGTCAGTGTAGGGGGGGTCATTGTAGCTGTCAGTGAAGGTGTCAGTATAGGGGGGGTCAGTGTAGCTGTCAGCGAAGTTGTCATTGTAAGGGGGGGGGGGGTCAGTGTAGTTGTCAGTGTATGGGGGAGTCAGTGTATGGGGGGGGGGGGGGGGGTCAGTGTAGGTATAAGGTAGGTCTCTGTAGTGGTCAGATAGGTCTGTGTAGGTGTCAGTATAGTAATCAGGTAGGAATAAGGTAGGTCTGTGTAGTGGTCAGCTAGTTCAGTGTAGGTGTCAGTGTAGTGGTCGGTGTAGTGGTCTAGTAGATTTGTGTAGGGGGCGCAAATTGCTTACCTTGCCCCGGGCGCTGACAACCCACGCTACGCCACTGCAACCCCCCCACCCCCTGCAAGAGTCAAATGATTGTTTCATTTATTTTTAACAAACAGATTCCTTCATACACGCTACACACTACAGATGGAGAAATCAACACTGCAGCCTTTGCATTGTGACAGCTGGCCCTACTAGCTGTCAAAATATCAGAACAGAGCCTGCATCTGACTGGATGCAAGTTTTCTTCAGCATTTCAATGAATAGACAATGAATAGACAAATGCCAGGCAGGAAGGTGCTGACCGAGCTACCCCACAAGTTTCAGCTGGGGTCACCAGGAACTGGCCAAACTTTGCTTTGTGTATGGCCAACCTTAACCTATGCATCAGTCAGGCAGGCTCCTGCACTGTGCTCTACAGTCTGAAGCTCCAGGAAGTACATTGGCCTTAAACAAACACAGTTATTAAAGCCATTGACACTGAATTATACGGCAAGCCTGTCACTGTGGCTGAGAGCACCTTTGAGATGCAGCATCACTGGATTGGTTGCATAGATAGGGGAAGTCTGCAAGAAGGCGAAGCTGGCTATACACTGAAATTCAGGTGCTGCTGCCAGAATATAACGTTCTGATGGGGGGGGAGAATTCCTCCATCTACCTGGTTTGCGTTTGAGGATTTATTTTACATTTCATTTCAGCCAGCGGACTGAATGAAAAAAATAAAAAAAATGTGTATGACTGGAGTATTCCACCTTATACCTACATCCCTAGGCTAAACATTTCTACCTGCACCTCATGTGCTTCACCTGCATAAGATGTGCATTGATCATGTAGTTTCAGGGTGTCATTTGTTGCTCTGTATGCACAGTCTATTGCATTCCAGTTTTAGTAATACCCTCAATACCCTTAGCCATTGCACTATAGGGAGGAGATCTCTTGGGAAGGGTAGATTGTCTAGTTCCTGGAGTTGTGCTTTCATTCACATTTCTGCAATCACAGAGATCGCATGTAATTTTAGGAGCAGTGCGCTCCAAATTACATGCGATCTCTGTGCGGTGCAAATTCAGCCACACAGTTTGTATGGCTGGATTCGAACCTCAATCGCACCCAACTCGCACAGGACACTTTTTTGGTCCGCAGCAGAATTGGTTCGCATGGTGGTTCACACTAGTGCAATCCGATTCTGTGCGAACTTTCAGATCACACTGTGATATGCGATCTGATCTGGGGGGGTGTCGTTAACCTTTAATTGACACCCCCCAGCGTATCGCATATGGCAGTGTGAACTGCCAGGGGTGCGGATGCGTTGCGGGAACACGCTGTATATTCGCAGCGTTCCCGCATCACAGAAACGTGAACCGGCACTAAATCCATAGGAAGTAATTTTTGTATGGGGAAGGGAACCTCAAAATCAGCAAAACATGTCACTTCCCAAAAACATAAGACTGAAAATAAATAAATATTTACCTGGTGGGCAGCAAGTCTAAAGGCCTCATGTACACTACAGCTGCTAAACGGATGTTTAGGAGCAGTTGGGCATTTTTTTCAGCAGCCCCTAAACTCTCCATGTTATCTTATGTCAGTCATCCAGTCAGCCTCAGCATTTCAGGAGAATTTCCTCACACACGCTCATGATGGGATCCAAAGTGAAAACACAATATATATATATATATATATATATATATATATATATATATATATATATATATATATATATTGTGAGGGATTAGCTCGGTGGCGGGTGTGGATGACCCCTTGGGGGGTGCGTTTTCCCAGAGAGGTAGCCGACAAGTGCTTGCAAACAAACAGTGTGGTTTATTAAATGGTGTTTTCTTCACCAGGCTGTATGCAGCAAAACATCCAAAATAAAATAAAACAGAAAATAAATCCTTGCCTCTGTGGGCGGCTACCTTCTCACAACTGGAACCTGCCTAAGTGTCTGTCTCCAACCTACCGTCGGGCAGACTTCCTTGTCCTACAGCGGACACTCAATAGTCCTTTTATAATAGCTTCACAGGGCAACACAGTCCTTTGTTTCTTTCACATCAACAGTTCGTCTTCTCACCTTTGAGACGTATTCACCCTTGGTTACCGTCCCGGGCACACATCACTCCGGGGGGTCTTCTCCCAGGCCCACACATCCTGTCGGGAGGCACACGCTGACTGTCCTCCTGCTCCCAGCCCACATGGCTTCAGGACACAGCTTCTGGAGGCAGCAAACAATAGGAATTTCTCTGAACAAATTATAGAGCCTTAACTCCCTCATTCTGAACAGGTGAAGGCCTTTCAACTTCCTGCTGGCTAGCTCTGTAGCCAACACCCTAAATTAATTAATGGACTTTCTAAATCAGGTGGAAATGTATCTCCTTCCTGTGACTACATTCCCAGATTTAGCTGACTTCCTGTTACATACCCCCCCCTCTTGTTTCAACCCTAGGGTTGGGACACAGATTTCCAGGCACGCATGTGTCAAGCACTGCTGACTCACTGATAAGCCTCCTATTATCCTCAAGCTTCCGGATGAAACTGTTTTGTCATCTTCATTGACGGATTTCTCATAAATGCCACACAGTTTGTCTCTCATCTCATATACACATTCTTCAACTGCATTTTTGGCATCATTTCGCTCCTTCTCGTTTCTGTCATCTTCATTGACAGCTTTCTCATAAATGTCAGACAGCTTGTCCCTCATAACCGTCTGTCCAATCCACCACGGAGGACCGTGATCCATAGGCAACTCAATTGGGCTAGTCTTAATGTCTTCAACATTCTTAAGACGCCTCTCTCTGCAATCCATAAATGTTTTCCACAAAACTTTGAGAACCTTTGCTTCACTAAGCTTTGTTCCAAGTAGGGACTCTTGACATCCCTCTGTGACTTGAGTTGCCTCTCCATACAGCTGTACACAATCATTGACTTTTTGTTGTAAAAGGGAATGATCTTCCTTCTTGAGCTTTGCTTGCTCTAAGATGCTGTGCAGAGGATTTTCCAATTGAGACAACAGGCTGTCACACATTTCTTCAAAGTGACCCCTGTTCCTTTTCCCAGAGATATCAATATCATTCAAACATTTCATATTCATAGGCAGATCTGAAGCATTTGCACTCATCAACTTCTTAAACTTTTCGCCCTCCTGAGCGAGTCGCAGTAAAGGCCTACTATTTGATTTGATATTCAGTTTATATTTCTTGCCAAACTCTTCACAGAAGTAGCCAACCAGAACATCATCAACTTTCCTTTCACCAACATAGGGGTCAAAGGCAACAACACAGTTGAACCCAGCGATCTGGGTGGTATCCATTATAGACCTCCTCTCTGCATCAGTGAAGAAGCATGGAACTGCAACACATTCTTTTACAGGTTTCTTCAATGCACTTTCTGCTGAACTATTTGACCGCTCAAGGTCACCTAGTTCTTTTTCTCTATCTGAATTCCACATGGAATGCATCTCAAGATCACGATCAAACTTCTGCCACCCGTCTTTCACCAGTTCCATTTTGGAAACACTCCCTGAAAGGCACTTATTCATTTGCTTCACGTTTTCACCAACAGCCTTAGTTTTCTCCACTAGGTTTTCAGCCTGAACTGAGAAATCACCACATTTCTTACTCAGCTCCTTTGTTTGCTGAAGTTCTAATGATACATTTTCCAATGCTTGAAGTTTTTGAAGGAACGGTTTATTCCAAAGGGGTGATTCAAGCCACATGTCGTCACATTTCTGAGGCTCACTCAGGACAGACCCCAAAACACTGATCCTTTTAAAAACTGCATCAGGCACACTATCCCCTCTTTGGGACAGATCCTCTGTTGCCTGGAATTCCTCTTCCAGTTCCTGCAACGGAATCTTCATCTCTTCTAGTTGCTGTTCTAAGGCTCGCTTAGACTTTTCTAGCTCCTGAACGCTTTTCACAACATCATCCTTGGAGCTGACCAATTCTTCCATTTCTGTACGCAGCTGTTTAACACTTTCTAGTTCAGCCTTACACTCTAGAGCTTCCTCCAAAGAGCGAGCCAAGAACAGGGCTTTGCTCTCGTTATCACGCACCTCCGTTTCTGCACGTGCGCGTTCTTCTGCATATTTTGCAGACACATTCTTCTCTTCACCAAGCATCTGATCAAACTTCTTTTTCACATCTTCAACACACTGTAATGAACCAACGCTTTCTTCCATGCGTTTTTTCATATCCGCTATCTGAGCTTGCAATGTTGCGACTTGCTCTGATAGGTTTTTCTTTGCTTCCGCCTCCTCTTTTAATTGTTCCAGGAAGCCATTTTTCTCATCTTCCATTTGTTTGAGCTTTGTGCTAAAACTCAGCCTTTGACACCTCTCTTCCTGTAAGAGTTCCTGCGTGTCTTGCAGCTGCGATTCCAAGATAGAAAAATCTTCCGCAATTTCTCTAGATTTTCTGTCTGCTTGAGAAAGCTGATTTATAACATTGTCCAACTCAACCTGCAGTCGGTTTGCCTTCTCTGACAGCTTAGCACACAATCGGTCACCTTCTGACACCTTGACTTGCGATTCCAGAAGCTGTGCCTCTACTTTTTCCCTCTTATGTTCACAATCTTCTTTTCCCTGCATAAGAGCCTTCACCTCATTGGCTAGTTTCTGGGAATGAGATTGTAATTCTGCCACACAGGCTTCTTTCTCCTTTAACTGCTGCTGGAAACGTTGGGCTTCACCTTTCCAACTTTCACAGTCTGCACGTAATTCATCTACCACATTGCTCAAAGTGGTGAGCTCATACACAGTACTCAGTAATTTAGCCTCTCTTTTACTTTTCTCGTTGTCGCTGAGAGACAATGTCGTTTTCAGAGCGACATTCTGTTCCTGCGACTCCTGCAGGTCTATTTTTGTAACTTCCAAACACTGAAGACTTTTTTCCAGCTGATTACGCAACTCCAACATATCAGCCATACTTTGCTTCTGCAAAGTCTGAATTTCACTTTCCTTTTCCATGAGGATGGTATCTTTCTCCATTATAGTCTCTCTGCGTTTTTGCAACTCGACCAAAAGAAGAGCAGTGGATTCTTCCCACTGTGACACATGAGACTTGAGTAGTTCATTTGTTTCCTGCAAGTTTCTATGCTCCATTTTAAGCAATTCCAAGGCTTGTTCCTTTTCTTCCATTTTCCGTTGCAAGGCATCCAACTCAGCCCTGCACACATACTCGGTTTCTTCCAAACCGATGGCCTCCATTGGCTGCTGGCGTCTCTGTTTCCAGCCTGCCATGCTCTCTTGATGAGCCTTTTGTTGAGCTGCAAAGCTCTGCTGAAAATCCGCATTTGCCTGCTGTTGAGCTGCATTTGCTTGCTGTTGAGCTGCATTTGATATAATCAGATGTTTCAACATCTCCTCCATTTTGAGTTTACTTTTCATCTGAGCACACTGCGTCTCCATAGCAGTTTCATCAGTGTTGCTAGGGACAACAACCTTCCTCTTTAGTAGACTCTCTTTAGGCATGGATGGGGCTGGTTCAGACGGCAACATCCCCTCCATCCATAGAATCCGGTCTCTCATTTCATCTATCTTTGCATTTTTCAGGCGTTTGGACCGCCCCATCTTCAATAACTCCACAAACAAATTTTTCACAGTCCAGCAAACAATTTTCAGACCACTGTCTCTTCAACACATGTAGTTTTTCTCTCTCTTGCAGGATCTCTTTTCCTGCGCACACAGTTTGTGCAGTCACTTGCACCAGACACAACAAAGTTCATCAAATAATTTTGAGACCGCTGTCTCTTTAAAACACTTTTTTTTTTTTTCTGTCAGGATCTTCTCTCCTGCACACATAGATTGTGCAATCTCATGCACCAGACAAAGTTCATCAAACATATGCACTTCCTTGCAGGGATCTCTGCTTATGCCCGCATCCTCCACCATATGTGAGGGATTAGCTCGGTGGCGGGTGTGGATGACCCCTTGGGGGGTGCGTTTTCCCAGAGAGGTAGCCGACAAGTGCTTGCAAACAAACAGTGTGGTTTATTAAATGGTGTTTTCTTCACCAGGCTGTATGCAGCAAAACATCCAAAATAAAATAAAACAGAAAATAAATCCTTGCCTCTGTGGGCGGCTACCTTCTCACAACTGGAACCTGCCTAAGTGTCTGTCTCCAACCTACCGTCGGGCAGACTTCCTTGTCCTACAGCGGACACTCAATAGTCCTTTTATAATAGCTTCACAGGGCAACACAGTCCTTTGTTTCTTTCACATCAACAGTTCGTCTTCTCACCTTTGAGACGTATTCACCCTTGGTTACCGTCCCGGGCACACATCACTCCGGGGGGTCTTCTCCCAGGCCCACACATCCTGTCGGGAGGCACACGCTGACTGTCCTCCTGCTCCCAGCCCACATGGCTTCAGGACACAGCTTCTGGAGGCAGCAAACAATAGGAATTTCTCTGAACAAATTATAGAGCCTTAACTCCCTCATTCTGAACAGGTGAAGGCCTTTCAACTTCCTGCTGGCTAGCTCTGTAGCCAACACCCTAAATTAATTAATGGACTTTCTAAATCAGGTGGAAATGTATCTCCTTCCTGTGACTACATTCCCAGATTTAGCTGACTTCCTGTTACAATATATATATGACATACAAGCACACTGTTCTCTGCTGCTCTCTCTTCTCTTAAAGAATGGCTGAAATAGTTAATGATTTACTTGTTTTTCATGCATTGTGGGCATGTTGGAGAGTCTCCTGAGGCTAGTTTTAAAAAAAAAACTGCTTCTAACCGTAAATGCTCATAACTGCTGCTAAATTCGCATAATCTCGGTATATAAAAGCTGTAAAACTGATTTTTTTTCACTATCGGCTTCCAGCATTCAGAAGAGGTTTCAGCTGCCCTGTGTACATGAGCCCAAAGGCTGGCCACACACGTTGCAAACCTTTCCTGCAACCACGGGCGTCCAGGCCGGGAGAAGACAGTGATTATTGCTAGCGGCTATAGCAGCTGCTAGCGATAAATCCCAATAGAATCCAGTAGGTTGGTTGTACCCAAGTCGATCCATCAGCATGCCCATTAACGGTTCAAATTTCAGCTGGTTCCTACTGAACTAGCTGAGATTCAAACAGTGTATGGCCTGCCTAACGCTGCTCCATTAAAGTGACAACGCCTCTGGCAGAGTCTTCAGCATTTGACGCTACTGAGAGTATGGGATGTCTACATCCCCCGTCATTCACTGCAGTGGCTCATGCTGTAGGTCACTACAGCACAGTAGTAACATTGATGCCAACCTGAGAAACCACCTCCAGCACACAGGTGTGTTAAATGCATGAAGACTGTGCAAAGCTGTAATACTTGAACAAAGCGGAGTTTTGACTCAATGCTATAGTGGTAAATACTACCATTCTTCTACTGAAGGGACCATTCTTTGGATTTTCTTTGTGAAATGACAGAATCTATTTAAATTGAAACCGCTTTTGGCAGTGTGATTAAGCTACTAAATTGCCTGTGTGGCTCCTATTTGTCTCCCTTCACCCACAGTTGTGTTTTTATTTTACATAAAATGTGGATATTATTATACAACAAAAAGGAACCAGGATGATAAAAATTCCACATTTCAAAGTCAATGTTTTGTATCAATACATACGTAGGAGTTACTGCATACCTTTGATGGTTCATACAGGAAGCCGCACACAGAAAATATGGTGCGTTCCTAACAATAGCAGGAAATGGAGAGGAAGAAGAGGTGCAGTGCAATGGGGGGAAAAATAATAGGATGACAAATCTACACATTTAGCAGGGACAACAGAAAGAAGCATGCATGGATATCAGACAGAATTACCTCAATTCACCGGAACTATAACAAGCGTTTTTCTTTGAGCAATGAGGACTGAAATAATCGGCTGGAAAAATACATTATAGCTTAATAAGAAGACTTTACCCACTTACGGAGCCCCCATTATAAAAACACCGCACGACGGCCGCTTTGCGCCAGGTCACTTAAGTGATCTGCATTTCTGGGTAGGGGGTACACGCCACCCTATCTGCGAGGTGATTTGGTGCAGCACAAGTCTATCAGCAGGTCCCAGTCAGTCAATCTTTTAGTAAAAGAAACATACATTACACATTGTTAGGCGCACGGCTAACCCCTTCTGAGCCAGTGTCATTAGTACAGCGAATAGTATTAGTGGCACTGGTGATGGCCATGCGAGTTAGTTCAAGTCAGATTGCCCGCCACAGTATCATAGTCCACTGTAAGTTGCTAATCACTGACATGACAAGGGGAAAAAAAAAAAATATATAATCACACACACACACACTTGTACATGCTATATAGACTTTCATGCAAACCAATCAATATACACACTTATGTTTTTTTTTTTTAAGCAGACATGTAGTAGAATACATTTTGGCCAAAAAAAGAAAAAAAAAAAAAAAAAATCGGGCAGGCATAGACAGCACTCTGACAAGTGCCCTAATCGGTGAAGGCACTTGTATCGTCTGTGACCACCATGACCCCCCCCCCCCTTTATCAATAAAATAGAGAAAGTAGCATAAACATGTAGAAGGACCAGAAAGTAGAACCACTTGAAGGATTATAAAAAGGTTAAATAAGAGGAACAAACAAAGGATGAAAAACAAACTAAAAAAAAAAGAAAACAATTTAGCCACCACATCTAACTGGTAAGCTGCAACAGATTGTTTTTGGGTTTATATAGTGCATCCAGAAAATATTCACAGCGCTTCACTTTTTCCACGTGGTTAGGTTACAGCCTTATTTCCAAAATGGATTAAATGCATTACTAGTTTCCTCAAAATTCTACAAACAATACCCCATAATGACAATGTGAAAGTTAGTTTGAAATCTTTGTAAATTTATTATAAAAAAATAAAAAAAATAAAAACAACTGTGGGCTTAGGGTCGTTGTCCTGTTTGAAGATGAACCTTTGCCCCAGTCCGAGGTTCAGAGCGCTCTTGAGCAGGTTTTTGTCAATGATGTCTCTGTACATTGCTGCATTCATCTTTCCCTCAATCCTGACTTGTCTCCCAGTTACTTCTGCTTAAAAAAACATCCCCACAGCATGCTTCTGCCACCACTATTATTTACTGTAGTGATGGTATTGGCCAGGTGATGAGCAGTGCCTGGTTGCCTCCAAACATGACGCTTGCCATTTAGGCCAAAGAGTTCAATCTTTGTTTCATCAGGCCAGAGAGTTTTGTGTTCATGGTCAGAGTCCTTTAGGTGCCTTTTGGCAAACTCCAGATGGGCTGTCATGTACCTATTACTGAGGAGTGGCTTCTGTCTGGCCACTCTACAATACAGGCCTGATGGTGGAGTGCTGCAGAGATGGTGGTTCTTCTGGAAGGTTCTCTCTCCACAGAGAAATTCTGGAGCGCTGCCAGAGTGATCAGGTTCTTGGTCACCTCCCTGACTAAAGGTCCTTCTTCCCCAATCGCGCAGTTTGCCTAGGAGGCCCGTTCTAGGTAGAGTTTTGGTGGTTTGAAAAGTCTTCCATTTACGAAGGATGTTGGCCACTGTGCTCATTGGGACCTTCAAATGCTGCAGAAATTTTTCTTTACCCTTCCCCAAATCTGTGCCTCAATATAAACCTGTCTCGGAGGTCTACAGACAATTCCATGGACTTCGTGGCTTGGTTTGTGCTCTGACATGCACTATTAACAGTGGGACCTTATATAGACAGGTGTGTGCCTTTCCAAATCATGCCCAATCAACTGAATTTTCCTCAGATGGACTTCAATCAAGTTGTAGAAATATCTGAAGGACGATCAGTGGAAACAGAATGCAGCCAAGCTCAAAGGCTATGAAACTTATGTACATGTGATTTTGTTGTTTTTTATAAATTTGCAAATATTTCAAATCAAAGTTCTTTCAGGTGGTCATTATGGGGTATGGTTTGTAGAATTTTGGAGGAAATCAATTACCGTATTTATCACCGTATAACACGCACCTAAATTTTAGGAGAGAAATTTCAGGAAAAAAAGCTGAAATTTAAAACAGCTTTGAACTCTTGGAACTCAGAACATTTTTTTAATCAAATGCAGTCTCACCAGTGCCCACGAATGCAGCCTCCTCATCAGCGCAGTGTCCATCATTGCAGCCATCGCAGTGCCCAAACATGCAGCCTCACCATCGCAGTGCCCAAACATGCAGCCTCACCAGCGCAGTGCCCAAACATGCAGCCTCGCCAGCGCAGTGACAGCAATTGCAGCCTCGCCAGTGCAGCGACAGTAATTGCAGCCTCGCCAGTGCCATTGACACTATTAGGGTCACCTTTTTAAAAAGTGCAGGAAGCAGCGCTGAGGTAGAATGGGCGGGCGGGGCCAAGGAGAAGGAAGGACGCACGCGCTGTCATGGGAAGTCCCGGCGCCTATGATAGATGTCGGCATAGTAGGCGGGACTTCCAATGACAGCACGTCCTTCCTTCTTCCCGGCCCCGCCCGCCCCCTTCTACCTCTCGGCGCTGCTTCCTGCACTTTTTCTTTTTCATATCGGCGTATATCATGCACAGCTGCTTTTCCCTCCATATTTAGGAGGAAAAAAGTGCGTGTTATAAGCCGATAAATACGGTCATTTAATCTATTTTGGAATAAGGCTGTAACAACAAAATGTCAAAAAAGTGAAGCGCTGTGAATACTTTCTGGATGCACAGTGGCCAACGACTATATCTTTCACTAGATTCCCTGTAGCAATAAGTAGGACAATTACATCAGTTGCGCCCCCCCCCCCCCCAACATTTATATAGTTCTGCCTTTCCCCCATAACATGGCATTGCTCAGCCATAAAAAAACTACCACAGTCACAAACATAAGTAACATTCTGCATTTGGAAACAATTAGAGTTGTATGCATTCAGCAGTTCCAAGCAACCAAGACATAAATCAAAGAGGCAGCATACAAGACCCTGTGTCAGTACCCACAGCTGATTTATTGTTAAATGCACCGATTCTTTAGAACATGAGAAAACCGGTACTTTATCAATTTAACAAAAAAAAAAAAAATCTTTCACTGCCGCTTTCTGTTCTGCCCTGTCCCGCCTAAGGGCAGGGTTACACAACACTGAGTCACTGATCCAGAATAAGTAAGCTTATCAGGAAAGTCAGGAGAGTGAAACTCACCTTCTGCATGCCTGTTAAATGGATGTCACCCCAACATTTCACAATGTGCCTGTGTTAGTTACCATGCAAAAAAGTATCCAGTTCTCTTTGAATTGCTCCTTTCTTCAAAATACTTTGTGATTCAGCCAGTTCCCCTGCTTTCCTATTAAGGACCATGCCATGGCATGAAAGTACATCTATCCCATGTGGTCAGTTTTCTTTGCATTCTACTTAGGAGCACAGTCTGCCTATAATTCCGGGATCAGGCTTCTGCTTACATGCCCCTTGCACAGCCCCACACAGGAAAGATCGGTGTACTACTGTTTCTCTGCCTCCTGCACAGTATATTTAGGTCTTTGCATTTTAAACTGGAGTGCTCCTGTGCCCAGCTTCAAACTGTTATACAGTAAACCCCCGTTACATTGCGGTTCAGTTTTTGTGGTCCCGGTATATTGCGTTTTTTTCTGTAATGTTATTTTACCAATTAAATATTTTTGTGTTTTCCTTAGCTCTTTCTCTGTCTCGGTATCTTTTATGTGTTTAAATGAGTTTCTATTGTTTTAAGTGTGTTTTAAAGACCTTAAAATGCTTTTAAAAGTACAGTGAAAGTTATAAAACATGCCTACAGTGTATTTAAATAGGGTATTTTTTTTTTTTATTTAGTGGATTTTCACTTTTCGCGGGTGCGTCCGGAACGTTACCCCCGCAATGGAGGGGGGTTTACTGATATATATATATATAAAAAAAAAAAAAAAAGGAGGTTTTGCTCTAGATCAGCCTCTCTCAACCTCTTCAACACAAAAGGAACCCTTGAAATAACTTTCTGGTCTCAGGAAACCCCTGCTAACATTTCTAGATCTCAAACTCATGATACATTAGGGTGATGATCAGTAGGAAGAATTACCCCCCACAGAAATCTAAAGATCAATGGTGCCAGTGGGAACTTATCGGAGATACATAAATTGCTCAAGGAACCCCTGGCAACCTCTGGAGGAATCCTAGTTGAGAAACCCTGCTCTAGACAGACATCCTTTTAGTCACAGTGAAAGCCATGGGACCTAAACAATGAATGCTTCCACTGCCTACTGTCATGGAACATAAGTCACATGCTGGCCCTAGACAGATCTAAACTTGAAACATCAATGGGCAGGCTGGCTGTACTGAACGTAATCTTCCCCCCCCCCCCCCCATTTGATCACTGCTGGTGGCTATGGTCGCCAGCAGTGATCACTGTATCCTGACAGCTTGGAACCCTCATGCTGTCAGAATAAAATATCACAGTGAGAGGGATTCACTCATTAAAGTGGCTGTAAAGCCTCAAGGTTTTTCCCCTGAATGCATTCTATGTGAAGGTGAAAACCCTCTTTGCTGCAGGTTCCCCCCAGGCCTCCCCTTTTTCTTGCATGAGCCCAATCCAATCCAGCGATGTGCATGAGCACAGCAGCTCCAGCTGCTGTCACTCGCCTAATTGACGCAGACTAAGGGCTGGTTCACACTTATGCGAGTGCGGGAAGGCTGCGAATTCGCAGCCTGATCCCGCATCGCACACGCACCCCCGGCAGTTCACACTGCCATATGCGATACGCTGGGGGTGTCAATGTAATCTTAACGACACCCCCAGTTTGATCGCATATCGCAGTGCGATCGTGCAGTTCGCACAGGATCGGATCGCACAAGTGTGAACCGCTGTGCGATCCGATCCTGATGCGGCTAGAAAAAAGGGTCCCTGTGCGTGTTTGGTGCGGCTGCGGTGCGAATTTAGCCATACAAACTGTATGGCTAGACTCGCACCGCACAGCCGATCGCAAGTGTGAACCGGGGCTAATACCTGAAGTTTAGCAAAAAAAAAAAAAAAAAATCAAAGCTACACTGAACTAAAGTTGGGTTCCCTTACGCACCATAAACTCTGACTTTGTGGTGCCACACCAATTTGGGGGAAAAAAAAAAAAGGGGGGATTCCCTGCACTATTTTTTTGCGATTTAATGTGCGACTTGCATATTATATATATATATATATATATATATATATATATCTCTGTACATAAAGTGGCACAGATGTAACCCAAGTAGCAACTAAAGTCGCACTGACCTGCTACTTTGAAATGGTGCTACTTCAAGTGAAGTAGCACAATTGTACAGTAACATCAATGTGTAAACCAGGGCTTAGATTAGTTTAATAGGAAGCCATGTCAAGAGATCAACTTTAACTGACGTCAGTTTAGAAAGTAATAAATAATTTCCAGTTTGCAACAGTTTCCTGCATTTTGCACTCTGTTCTCTTAAGTTAATTAATAATCTCTTTAAGCGAAAAACAACCAGGTTAAACATGTAGCAATTTCAAGTGCATGTACATTAACTAGGATCTTACACAACTGCAAGACCAATGGACCAAATGCAAATATTTGCATTTTCTTTCTGTGCCCATGGTAATGTACCAATGTCTAAAGAGCAGCAAGGGGAGTAAAGTACACAGTGGTAGGAGGGAAAAAAAAACAAAAAAAAAAAAAACACTGCAAGTATGCAACGCTGAGACAAAAGCACTTAAATGAAATAAAAAAAGTGAGGGTTCTAAAAAATTACAATTACTTAACTGGACTTCAACAACGCAGATATGACTGGACATACATTCAAAAAAATTAAAGGAACACTTTTTAATCAGAGTATAGCATCAAGTCAATTAAACTCCTGGGATATTGATCCGGTCAGTTAAGTAGCAGAGGTTGTTGTTAATCAGATTCTATGAGACAACCTCAAAAACAGGAATGGTATAACAGGTGGAGATAACAGATATTTCTTTCCCTAGTTTTGCATTTGGCTAGGGTCAGGGTCACTAATGGTAGCATGAGGCACATTAAAGCGGAGTTCCACCCAAAAGTGGAATTTCCGCTTTAGGTAGTCCTAACCCCCTGACATGCCACATTTGGCATGTCATTTTTTTTTGGGGGGGGGGGGAGTGGGTACCTAGTTTTGACAGGTACCCGCTCCCACTTCCGCTCGGAGCGCCGCGGCGCCCTGAGCGGATGTTCTCCTCTCCCCCTCCCTCCCTGCAATGTTCTGGGACATGTCAGAGGTCCCAGAAGATTGCCGGCCAATCAAGACGCGCAGCGCAACTCACGCATGTGCAGTTCTTAACCGGCTGTGAAGCCGCAAACTGTCACAGCCAGGTGTCCACACCAGTAATGCCGGCGCCGCCGAGACCAGAGGGAGAGGATCGAGGCTTCGGGCGGCCACATCGCTGGACCATGGGACAGTGAGTGTGTGTTTATTAAAAGTCAGCAGCTACACTTTTTGACTTTTAATAAACACAGAAAAGGCTGGAACTCCGCTTAAATACGTGCCATTGCCAGAAGGTTTGCTGTGTGCCCCGGCACAGTCTCAAGAGCATGGAGGAGATTCCAGGAGACAGGCAGTTACTCTAGGAGAGCTGGACAGGGCTGTAGAAGGTCCCCAACCCATCAGCAGGACCAGTATCTGCTCCTTTGTGCAAGGAGAAACAGGATGAGTACTGCCAGATCCCTACAAAATGACCACCAGCAGGACACTGGTGTGAATGTCTCTGACCAAACAATCAGAAACAGACTTCATGAGGGTGGCCTGTGGGCCTGACATCCTATAGTGGGTCCTGTGCTCACTGCCCGGCACCAGGGAGCTTGATTGGCATTTGCCATTGAACACCAGAATTGGCAGGTCTGCCACTTGCACCATGTGCTTTTCATAGATGAGAGCAGGTTCTCCCTGAGCACATGTGACAGATGTGAAAGGGCCAGGGGAAGCCATGGAGAAAGTTATGCAGCCTGTAAAATCATTTAGCATGACCAGTCTGGTGGTGGACCAGTGATGGTTTGGGAAGGCATATCCATGGAGCGATGCACAGACCTCTACAGGCTAGAAAATGGCACCCTGACTGCAATTAGGTAATGGGATGAAATCCTTGGACCCATTGTCAGACCCTACGCTGGTACGGTGGGTCCTGGGTTCTTCCTGGTGCACAACAATGCCCGGCCTCATGTGATGAGAGTATGCAGCCAGTACCTGAAGAGTGAAGGAATTGATACCATTGAATGGCCCCCACACTTGCCTGCCTTAAATCAAATAGAACACCTCTGGGACATTATGTTTCGGTCCATCCGACGCTGCCGGGTTCCACCTCAGTCTGTTTAGGAGCTCAGGCTCCTGGTCCAGGACACCGTCCGTCATCTCATTAGGAGCATGCCCCAACATTGTAAGGCATGTAAACAAGCACGTGGGGGCCATACAAAGTACCATTTGAGTTGCTGCAATGAAATTTCAGCAAAACAGACTAGCCTGCCGCATCATTTTTTCACTTTGATTTTTGGGGTGTCTTTGAATTCAGCCCTCTGTAGGTTGATCATTTTCATCAAACAATGGGCATCCTTTCATTCCTTACACATTACCCAGTTCATATCAGTATAGATATCCAGCATGATAATATTTTTCCCCCCATTGAGATCTGATGTGTTTTCAAAGTGTTCTTTAAATTTTTTTTGAGAAGGAGTATACATTTTTTTTTTTTTTAAATGAAATTTCATAATCTGACAGCCCACTCACACCAACGCATGGTGCGCTAAAGTACTGCAATCTGCCTTTTATGCTATGCTCACCTGTTATAGGTCAGTTGGATAGGGTCCTAGAAAACAGCAAAACAAATCAAAGAATATGTAAACCCATATTCCTGATATGTGCCTGCTGTACCATGTACTTTTCTGAAAAAAAATATCCTGTTCTCTTTGTATTGCTTCTTTTATGTGAAATGCCTTTTCCCTATGCTATCCTATATAAACTGACCACACTAAGCAGAAGAGCACACTGTGGTCAGTTCCTCTTGCTATGCTGGGAACTCTGCCTGCTCTCCTCCAATGATCAAACTTGACCCGACATGCCCCCCCCCCCTCCCCCAGCACAGCCTTTAAAGAGGAAGTAAACCCTCCCCCGAAAAAAAAAAAAACCCTGTAAGGCAAAGGCGTAATGAGCTAGTATGCATCGCATACTAGCTTATTATGAAATAACTTCGAACAAAGCCCCCGCAGTGCCGCCCGCTCAGCGACAAGACGGACAACATGTTTGGCCGTCCTGCTTCCTGGTTTGCTTCCTCAGTCTGATTGGCCGGACGCGGGAGCCACCGTTCATGGCACAGGGCTCTGAAGGAACGGCACAGGTGGCCTTCCTTCAGAGTGCATGTGCCGATGACGTCTTCAGCTGCACTAAAATTAAACTTGCACAGTTTAGGAGATCTTTTAGGGTATATTTACAGTACCTATAGGCAAGCCTTATTAAAGGCTTATTATATGTACAAGTTCCAAGAAAGGGTTTACAACCACTTTAACTGCAATTTTTTAACTGAATGGGCTGTTTACAAGGTGAGGGTTTACTGTACATATACAAACAAACAGTCACACAAAACACTGCATGAAGGCTCCATTCACACTACGACGTGCAACCAGCCTAAGTGGCATATGCACATTGATACACTACAAGCATAGCGTAGCCCATTCATTTGAATGGGCTGCCCTACGGTGTGAATGAATGTAGCTCATGCATCTTTTGAGCATCGAGTGTGTTTTGCTGCATGTGTTTACGTGAAAAAACAAAAACCATGCGCTTGCTTTCCACATTCACCAAAGGAATGGCACAAGTGTTACATGTGTTTTGCACGTTTCAGAGCAGAGTTTCCATGCTCATAGGTTATGCTAGCTTGCACTACAGTGGGATGAAGAAAAAAAAAAATGCAACAGAAGTTTCTATTAGTATTGTTGCTGCTGATTCAAATGCCCAGCGCTTGCCAGTCAGCAGCTGGCCACACATAGTCCTGCCCACTGCTTTCTGGATTGACAGCACTGCTTTTGTTGCCAAAACCCTCTCACTGATCTGCAGTGTCTAGGAGGGGAAGCATGTGAGACATTAATCAAGAATTTGGCTCAGTCAGGCAAAAAGGTAGGTTTTATTTTATGAGGCTTTTGCGTCATAGTAATGGGATGTGGCACTTGTTTAGACCCTCATATAGGAGCCTTTAGATGTACTTTAGGTTAATAAATACAGAAAACACCTGTTGATATTGCCAGAAATGCTGTGTCCTTGCCACTTCCTGTAAGCACAATGGCCCCTTATTTGTGTAAACTACTAATCCCATCATTTACCATGTAATTGAGATAAACAGGCATGTTTGCTTAGTCCAACCTGAGTGACAACCATATCTCCTTCCATCACCTAAAGACTGATAAGCTGCAATACATTACGATTTTGTTTTCTGGGTTTCAATAGGCTTTGGTGCATGGGTTTTTTGGTGCATGGGTTTTCTAGCACAAACAAGCTCAAATCATACTGGCAAGCATAGAGGCAAGAAACAATTGTTAGTTTGAACGCAGGTACAATGCAGCCGATCAGCAAGATTGCCTTCTCGGAAATCAACATCCGATTCAAAATGGCTTTTTAATTCAGTAGAACCTGACATAAGCAAGACAGAAAATACTAGTAGACCCTAACTCCATTTATATTTTTAAGTCATTAACCATGCATGCAAAATCAGAAGTCACAACGGCACTCAGCCCCATACAGCACATTTTATTTATTTATTTTTTTATAAAAAGGAATTGTAAGGGCTCTTTCACACTGGTGGACTATTCCAGCAGATCTTCCTGCTCAGAGGAGGATCTCTCCGTTAATCAGGCATATGCCAGGTCATGCAGAGTGGGCACAGCCCGCTCTCCTCTATGGGCAGCCAGATGTACACAGACATGTGTCCGTTTATACCCAACTGCCATCCAATCCAAACTGCCATACGGATGGGAAACGGATTTCACATCCATTTTTTGCAGATAGGATCAGATGTCGGTGGGTGTAAATGGGCACATGTCCGTTTACATCCACCGATCCATAGGAGGTTAGTGAATGGGTGTTTTTTTTTTTTTATTCACAATAAAGACACATACATATATATATATATATATATATATATATATATACATACATACATATACACACACACACATACATATATGCGTACCTGCTATGTGCAATAGTATTGCACATTCGTGGCCGCTTACCTCGTCTTATGGGGACCCCCGCTGACGCTCTCCACTTCCCTTCTGTATGTGCCCCCATAGCAAGCCACCTGCTACGGGGCACACATGCAGGCTCACTCCCAGGACAAGCTGTGTGCATTCATAGACACACCATGCAGTTCAGCCCCATTGCCCAGGGCCATTTTACCAAATTGGCACACTGGTCAGTTGCCCGGCGACCCAGCACCAGCCAAGCTTAGTCCCGATTCCCCTGTGCATCCCTCCGCTGAACTTAGCAGGTGGTAAACGCCTGTCGGCCCTGCTCTGCTGTCAGGAAACTTGGGCCGTGGAGGGGGAACAGGCACACACAGGACAGTCGAGTCCTACTCCCATGTGCGTGTGCTGACCGGACCCAGCCGCCGAACTTGGAAGCAGTCATTAGCCTGGCACTGCTGTACCAATAAATATAGCCAAATATAATTTGCATTATTATTCTCGTGGGCGATTGTGTAGGCAGGGCCCCAGTGCCCTATAATGCTCTTAAGATGGCACTGCCCATCCCCTCCACCCAGGATTTGATAGACAGCAGCATGAGCCAATGGTTCCTGCTGCTTTTTATCAAAGCCTGTGAGAGAAGGGACAGGGGAAAGAAGTCCTGCAGCCGGCACAGGGGGGGGGGGGGGGGACCAGTAGCGGAAGGTTTTATTTACATTTATGCAGAGAATGCATTAGGCTGCATACACACTTGAGCGTAGCGTTTTACCGCGATTTTCAGGCGTTTTTTGGAGGCAGGCATTGACATCTATCAAAAACGCTGGTAATCAGCCCAAAAAGAAGCTCATGTACTTTTTTCAGCTACAGGCGTTTTGCAAAACGTTAAGATGTGAACAGGGGCCATTTAAATGCATGGGGTTTTACTTGCTGGGCATTTTGGAATGTTTTTTTTTTAGTGTTTTTTGGAGCTGAAAAACATTCAAAAATGCCCAGGTGTGAATTGAGCCTAAATAGTGGGGAAAAAAAAAAAAAATTAAAAAACACCACATCTTTACAGTTTAGAAAACACGTTAAAGAGCTGAGCTGCATGCAGACAGCCAGTTTTGTGAATGAATAAGCAATGGGCTGTACAGGCTCACAATGTGTCACCAGTGGTGGCCATCAGATTTGAACTTTGTACAAGTCAGTAGCTGATGCTGTTCGCATGTAACGGCTCATCTGTGTGAATAGAGCCTCTGACTGACCCTGGGACGGTGTGTGGCCAGGGTTGGCGTTACCGTGGTGTTTGACCACAGCCAGATCGTCCAGTTTGTATGCAGCCAAAGAAAACAACAAAGGGGGGGGGGGGGGGTATCCATGGGATATACCTCCGAACCAAACATTCTGACATCTGCTTGTCCAGAGGCCACTATAAATGGATTTTCTGTTGCACAGGCAGATTCATTTGTCCAGCTTTAAAGCATCAATGAGCCGGAAAACAATAACCCAGGACAGGATTATGGCAGGGTTCCCATAATAGAACCAATTATGGATGTGAAAACAATGCACACGTTGTGTTTAGTACTTCTAAACAATGCACGATACCAAATCTCACAAGTCAGTTCAATTCAGGATCCCCCCCAGCCCTCGCAACAATCCTAGATCACCCCCCCCTCCCAAGCTCCCATAAGGACCTGGATCCCACCCCGCCACCACTATAATGATCCAAATCCCCCCCCAGCACCCAATCCTGGATCACCCTGAGCTCCTATAATGATCCTTGGACACCACAACAATCATAGATGCCGCCATAATGACCCTGGACGGACCCCCCCCAAATTTCCAATAATCCTGGATTCCACCAAGCTCCTAACACAACAATCCTGGATCCCCCCCCCCCAACAATTATAACAATCCAGGACCCCCCCCCCCATAACGATCCTGGATTGCCCCAAGCCCCCATAACAATCCTGGATCCCCCCTCCCCCATACCACAGTGACCTCTGACCCCAGTCTCCTCCCACCATTCACAATGTATCCAATATCCAAACACAGAAGCCTGGCTCGGCTGACAGAATAGAATGCGTGCCTGGCTCTCCAATAGAAATCCCCACTATGCAGATAGTATGGATTTACAGCTGGGGGATAAAAACACTGCCACCCACACACATCATATACATCCTGTACAGGTTAACCACATCCTGACCACACCGGTCCACAGGAGCTTACACTCCATTGGAAGTCTGACCCATAGGCTGCCTGTCTATTCTCTGGGCACACACTGGCCAATTTAATGGCAATCTCAAGCACTTCCAATGGCAGTGCCCTACCATCATAGGTAAAATAGGAAGTGTTGGCGGTAGGTGGAAATTGGTTGAACCAATAGAAATGTGGTGTGTATACAGTCAGGCCATCGGCGGTCTCTTATGGGATAATGGCTTTCCTCTCACATCATTACCCCAAGCAGGAAGAAACAATGGGAAGTGTCCAGGAGAAAGGCCAGCTCCCCCCCCCCCCTCAGGCATAGACAAAGCCTGACTCTTCCCACACTCCCCCAACACCAACACTCACCCAAAACACGATGTTGAAGCCAAACAAGAAATACTTGACACAGCAGCTGACTTCAGGCCCCTTGAAATGCTGGTGTTTGCCAGACATGGCTTGGCTCCACACACCAGCAAAGGCAGTAATCACACACAGCAGCAGCGAGCACCGCCGACAGCCAGGGGGCACCGTGCACGACTGGGGGGACGGGACGACGACACCCGCGAACCTGCTAGTCCTGGCATTGGGAAGCTGAGGGGAGCGCAGGCCGAGCTATTGTTATAGCGCTTCCTGGAGTCCCAGGCTCGGAAGATCCATGTCTGCTGTGTAGCCTTATCCTGCTTTATGCGGTGCTCAGTGCAACTCCTCCCTGCCGGGGGCGGGCCCGTCTGGCGACATCTTGTGGCGGTAATTGAGTATAACACCCACTGACATGACATCAGGCTTTCCAGGCTGTGTGCTCTGATCAGATTTTCCAGCTCTGTTCAAAATCATGGCCACATTTCTTCAGAGTCAAGTTCTGGTAAAGTGATTGCAAAGGTTTGTTTTTTTTTAACCACTTAAGGACCGGGCCTATTTCTGACATGCGATGTTTACAAGTGAAAATTAGTTGGTTTGTTTTTTTTTTGCTAGCAAATTACCTAGAACCCATATATATATATATATATAGTGTTACAAAAAAAAAAATATATATATATATTAGGGCTGTCAATCGATTAAAATATTTAATCGCGATTAATCGCATGATTGTCATGAGTTAACTCGCGATTAATCGCACATTTGTATCAGTTCTAAATGTACCTTAAATTAATACTTTTCAAGTTTTGAATACATTAATCAACATGGGAGTGGACAAATAGACGCTTTATGCAAATGCATGTTTATTATTAGTGAAACCATACTTAACATAGGATGAAGACTGGACATCTATCAAAGGGACCATAGTATCAAAAGTCATATGTTTATCAAAGAACTTGTTCATGTCTATTATACACATGAAAAAACAACAACATAGAAATAAACGGTTCCCATTACTTCTCTTTCTTTACTCAATTTACTTACACAAACCTTACATTTTTGCACGATAGGGCAGCTCACTTCTTGTAAACATGCTAACCTAAATGTACATTTATTATTACTGAAATCACCCTAAACAGAGCATAAAGAACATTGACATGTTTTACAAAGAACGTGTTCATGTCTATCAAACAGGTGGGAAAAAGAATATAAAAAACCCACAGGTTCCTCACAGATTATTTCTCTTTCTTTGCACTGAGCCAGTTGCTCAAACAGACGAGCCTGTTTACATTTTCAGATGACAGGGCAGCTCGCTTTTTCTGAACAACATGTCCTGAGAGTGAAAACAATCTTTCACAAGGTACGGATGTGGCAGGTGTTGATAAGTATATGCGTGCAAGGTAGGCCATCTCACTGTGTGCCCCTTCATGATTGGACCACCACTGCAGGGGACAGTCCTCTATGGCAATAGAGGGCTCTGCCTTGTAGCGCTCCACACATTTCTCAATACAGTCCTCTTCATCATCATCAGATGAAGATTCTGGCACAGACATGAGACATGTTATCTTCTTAGGTGGTTCAGTTGTCACTGTCAGTGTCACTGGTTTATCTGGCTGTGCAAGCCCCTCCCTCTTGAGCAAGGCACAGACTGAACTCCACACCTCAGCTCTGTCAGCCCTGCTCAGACATTTGAGGTCCTTAAACCTAGGGTCCAGTGCTGATGCAACCCTCAGCCATGTGGTGTTGGTTTTTTCCTTCCGTTTGTCCATGTCAGTTGTGAAAGTTTCCTTAAACTTAATCATGTAGGCTGGGTCATCTTCTGAGACCTCCATCACACGTGATAGATGACACAACGCGGGCAGCACAACTGAGCAAGAAACAAATTTCTCTCCTCCTAAAAGTTCACTCACATACCTGGAATAATAGAGAAAAGCACTTTAGTTAGACATAATGAATCTCTCACTCACTTTCAATCTCTCACTCTTAACACACGCACGCGCACACACACACACACACACACACACAAATATAATAATAATAAGAGTATCAATAAATTACCTGCAGTGTTCCAGCACAGTCTCCAACCTCTTCAGTTTATCAAATTCAGCTGCAGTTGGCATGTTGATGTTGCCTGCATGTAGGCCCAGTGCATCTCTCAATGGTTCTTGATTTCTCTCAACACGCTTTATCATTTCTAGGGTGCTGTTCCACCTAGTAGACACCTCCTGTACGAGTGACTCTTTCTTTTGAAGATGTTTGACTTGCTGCTGTTCAAGCTCGGCTGCGTTAGCAGGGCTATGCTTGAAATGACCCACTAACTTCCTGCATTTTGCCAAGGCGCCATCAAACGGGCTGTTTTGGAGAGAAACTGTGATGGCTCGGTGGAGGCTGTGTGCAATGCAAGGCATATGCTCGAACGGGAGCTGCCTGGCCGCTGCAATCATGTTGCGTGCACTATCAGTGGTCACTATTTTAATTTTGAGTTCAATGTTCCACTGTCTGGCTACTTGAAGAAAGTGCTCAGCGCAAACGTCAGCATAGTGTCTATCTTCTGTCTTCATAACGGTCAAAGCGTGAGACTGAAGTTTCCAGTGCGCGTCAAAATAATGTGCTGTGACGCCTAGGTAGCTATGGTTACTGAGGGAAGTCCAATAATCTCCGGTGAGCGCAACCGTGTTTGTCTGTCTCAATGCCTCCTGAATTTTAGCTTTCTCCTCTTCATATAAGTTGTGAATCTTGGTTGTAATGGTGGCTCTTGAAGGTAGTTCGTATGTAGAATCGTTAGATGCGATGCGAATAATTTCAAGTAGACCCTCGTCCTCGACCACATTAACTGGTCTACATGCTGTAGCCACCCATTTAGCTATAGTTGAGGTGAGTCTATTAGTTGTGGACTTATCCATCGATCTCCGCTGCAAACTTTGATCCATTGTGGTCTGCCTTTGACGAGGGGGAGGGGGGCTCTCCGTGTCAGTTGTATGCTTCGCCATCAAGTGATATTTTAAACTCGACGTGCTGCGGTGATAACTTAATTCACATCGACAATAACTGCAGATAACTTTTGTCTTGTCGACAGAACCATCAGACCTCGTTTTGTATATAAATTTTCCGTTCAGAAGACCCCTTTCTTTTTCCATTTCTGTTTGCTGCTGCATCTTTATCTCTCCAACTACAGGCTAGGCCACGGGTCAATATATATGAACTTCATGAAGTGTTTCTTTCTGTATAGACCACAGAAGAAAGAGGGTCAATTTAGTCAGCAGTAATGTTTGAGGCTATTAGTGTGTAACATAGACAGTTTATTGATAAATTAAATATATTGGGGTTTAGTAACACCCGTGCAAGATAAGGTTGTTAGTGAATACAATCAGTGCATTAATAGGAAACAAGACAGACATAACATAAAGTGACAGATAACCGGCCGGCATATACTTCAAGTGATATACATATATTAATCACAACATGCTTTAATAGCCGTAAATGTTCTTGAAGGGGCTCCTTTTGGGCAATCGGTCGTCGATTTTAATTGGTGACTGTGTATGGGCAGTTGTTCTTATTGAGTTGCTCCTAAGAAATCGTTTAGGGGTGGTTTTATCTAAGTATTGAAAGCAGGGCTGTAAGAACTACCGCTCAAGATTTCCTTGGTTGGGACAGCAGAATATGGCTGTATTGCCGTTATTATATAAACGTCGGTTCAGTACCGCATATAAGTGGAAACAGTGCTCCGATGGCTAAAAGCCATTTCTTCACCCCTGTGTGGTGAATGCTTTATTATGTACCTTTCTGCCGATCTGTAGGTCAGTGCGTCTGCTTCCGCTGTCCGCTCTCGTGCTGTCATCAGTCTCCGCTCTTCCTCGTGGTTCCTGGCGTCCGATGCTTGCTTGGAGCGATGAGGGGGTGTGCCGCCAGGCTAACTTGCGTAGCTTCGTCTGGACGTCGTAGGCCACGGGTCAAACAGCAAACAGGTGATGCGCGCTGCATTAATCGCGCGTTAAAAAAATTATCGCCGTTAAAATGAATCTGAGTTAATGCGTTATTAACGCGCTAATTTTGACAGCACTAATATATATATATATATTTTTTAGCAAAGACCCTAGAGAATAAAATGGAGATCATTGCAATATTTTTTATCACCCTGTATTTGCGCAGCGGTCTTACAAACGCAATTTTTTGGGAAAATAATACACTTTTTGTATTAAAATATAAGAAAACAGTAAAGTTAGCCCAGTGATGGCAAACCTTGGCACCCCAGATGTTTTGTAACTATATTTCCCATGATGCTCAACTTCACTGCAGAGTGCATGAGCATTATGGGAATTGTAGTTCTAAAACTTCTGGGGCACCAAGGTTCGCTATCACTGAGTTAGCCTAATTTTTTTCTGTAATGTGACAGCCTAATTTTTTTTCTGTAATGTGAAAGATAATGTTACTCCGAGTAAATAGACACCCAACATGTCATGCTTCAAAATTGCGCACGCTCGTGGAATGGGGACAAACATTGGTACCTAGAAATCCCCATAGGCGACACTTTAAAAATTTCTACAGGTTACCAGTTCAGAGTTACAGAGGTGATCCAGGGCTCAAATTATTGCTCTCCATCTAATAATCACGGCGATACCTCACGTGTGTGGTTTGAACACCGTTTACATATGTGGACGCGACTTGCATATGTGTTCGCTTCTGCGCACGAGCTAACGGGGACAGCGCGCTTTAATTTTTTTTTTTTCCGATTTATTTTATTTTAATGTTTTTACACTGTCCTTTTCAAAAAGAAAAAATGTGATCACTTTTATTCCTATTACAAGGAATGTAAACATCCCTTGTAAGAGAAATAAGTATGACAGAACATCTTTAAATGTGAGATCTGGGGTCAAAAAGATCTCACATCTACACTAAAAAAAGAAAAAAAAAAAAAAAGTAATTTTTTTATGATGAAAAAAAAAATGGGCTCTTTAAGGCTGTTTCTAGGAAGTGACATATGATGTCGCTCCAGTCCTCCAAGGCCATAGAGTCGAGTGGGGGTCATCTTGGCCTCACTTGACTTCCTGCCTGAGAGGACAGTGGACCGGATTGTTTTCCTGGCTACCAATGGCTTTGGTAAGTGGGGAAAAGGACCAGGAAGCGGCGGGAGGGGGGGGGGCACCTCTCCCGCTACCCATAAAGGTGATCCAGCGGCAAATTCGCCGCTGGGACCACCCTTATGTTAAAGCGGACTGCTTGTTTAATAAAATACTGGGGTTTTGGCAGCAGATAGCATTAAAAGAGGAAGTAAAGTCCCCCCAAAAAAACGAGAAAAAAAAAGCCCTGTAAAGAGAAAAGGCATAAGGAGCTAGTATGCATCGCATACTAGCTCATTATGTAGTACTTACCTTAAAACGAAGCCCCCGCCGTGCCGCCACCTCAGCGACAGGACGGCGACATGTCCGGCCGTCCTGCTTCCAGGTTCGCGTCCTCCGGCCATCTGAATGGCCGGAGGCGCGATTACATCACTCCCGCGCCTGCGCGCGGGAGCCGCCGTTCACGGCACTGAGCTCTGAAGGAACGGCACGGGTGGCCGTTCCTTCAGAGCGCCTGCGCCGATGACGTCATCGGCAGTATGCACTCTAAATATCTCTTAAACGGTGCAAGTTTGGGAGATATTTATAGCACCTATAGGTAAGCCTTAATATAGGCTTACCTATAGGTAAAAGTTTGTGAGGTGGGTTTACAACCTCTTTAACATCAAAGTACTGATGTAAAACTGCGGCGGGCAGTCCGTAAGTGGTTAAATAACAAAGATGTTATACTTACCTGCTCTGTGCAAGGGTTTTGTACAGAGCAGCCCTGATCCTCCTCTTCTGGAGTGCCCCAGGGACGCTTCTGGCTCCTCCTCTTCATCGGGTGCCCCCACAGAGAGCCACTTTCCATAGGGGCACCTGTGCGGGCACACTCCCAAATCCAGCTGCTTAGTCCATTGACACAGACAGCAGGATTCGGCCCCGCCCCCCTGATCTAGTGTCACTGAATTTGATTGACAGCGGCGGGAGCCAATGGCTCCTGCTGCTATCAATCTGTCCAATGAGGACCCGAGACAGCGGCTGGAGCTGCTGGGCTTGTGCTCGTCGCTGGAACGTTCGGGTTCAGGTAAGAATAACGGGGGCTCTGGAGGGCAGCTGCAAACAAGAAGGTTTTTCACCTTAATGCATAAAATACATTAAGGTGAAAAACCTTGAGACTTTACAACTCATTTAAAGACCAAACTTTTTGTTTTTTGAATTTAATTTAGAATGTTTTGCTAGAAAATTACTTTAGAACCCTCAAACATTAGACATTTTTTTTTAGCAGACACTAGGGAATAAAATGGCCATTGTTGCAATCTTTTAGGTCACGTGGTACTTGTGCAGAGGTTTAAGTCCGAACTAATGGGCCATACACACTATAAGATTTTCTGAAGACTTTTTCCTTTAGACTTACCAAAACCATATAATATGAGGTCAGACCTAAACACTTTCAATGTGTATGCAATCTGGCAGGCCCTTGCACTACATAGAAAAGGTAAATCTGAAGGAAATCTAACCACAAAAGTTCGATAGTGTGTATCCAGCTTAACACTAAAACCCCTGCATCTATAGACATCCAACAAGTGATGTCACCCATAGACTAAAGCTGGATACACACTATCCAACTTTTGTGGTTAGATTTCCTTCAGATTTACCTTTTCTATGTAGTGCAAGGGCCTGCCAGATTGCATATAAATTGAAAGTTTTTAGGTTTGACCTCATATTATATGGTTTTGGTAAATCTAAAGGAAAAAATCGAAAGAAAGTTGTATAGTGTGTATCCAGCTTTAATAGGGGGCTTCCGTTGAGTCCTGTGCACCTGCTTCCACAGTGAAGCCACGGCTGACAGCTCAATGTGGGATCGAGTCAGATCAGCTTAAAAAAGGTAAGTAAACAGATTTCTTCTTTACAGGGCTAGATAGGTTAGTGTTAGATCGTGGATGTCTATAGATGCAGGGATTTTAGTGTTAGGGTGGACTTCTACATTAATGAATAATAAAAAAAATAAAAAAACAAAGCACAATATACTATATACCCCAATTTATTTTTGTAGAATGTGAAAGATGATGTTACCCTGAGTAAATAGATATCTAATGGGTCACACTTTAAAATTGCGCACGCTCATGGAATGGTGACAAACTACAGTACTTAAAGTGTTACTAAACCCACAACAGTCACATCAGTCTGTATATGCAGTAAATCATGCTTGTTTTACTCATTGTGGGACCTAAGGGGTTAATCCTCTGCATTGTGTAAAAAGGCTGTTTAAACCTGTCTCCTCTGATCCTCCCCTTCTTCCACAGTCCCAGTCTATCTCCTGATAGTACAGAGGCTAGGAGACAAGCTGCACATGCTCAGTTTGGTGTGTATTGCTGGATATTTTTTTTTTTTCTTGGAAGAGTGCATGTGATTAGCACAGGGCCAATCAGCACTTTCCAGACAGAAGGTCAGGGGTCCTGCATCCTCATAGGACAATCATGAATGAAAATTCCTCCTACAAGCTTTAACCAGACACTGATAGAGTTATGAAGTCACAAGACTGCTATATACTGCTGATAAGAAAAGGCATTTAGCAGTTTATATTTACTCAAATAATTACATTTCCATATTCTGTGCACTGTGGGAGACCAAATATAGTGAATGCAGGGTCCTATGTGCTGTCCATATTATCAATTGCAGACTGCTTTACTAGGAGTTTGAGGAGAGTTAAAAACATGCCCCAAGCTCCTGCTATAAATGCCGGTGTGAACAGGTCTTTAAAGCGGAACTTATACGAAAATGCAAGGTTTGTTTATTACATACTGATCCACACCTCGATCTAAAAACACTGCATTAAGCAAATAAAAAAAGGAAATAGTTAGAATAAATACTTACCTTATTCCTGGCTTCTGCACTGTAAAGGGTGACATCATGATGTGCCGGAGCACCTTCTTGTGAGACTTGGGATCCTCAGCATTGCTGTGACAGAGGGGAAAAAAGAGCACACTGCATGTCTTTTCAACCAGGGGACCTGTGCGAGTATCCAACTGTCGCATAAACAATTTGGGAGTTTTTTGGACAGGCTTCAGGAATGCCACAGGTTCAGAAACTACATTGAAGTGGAACTATTTTCCACAAAGTGACTTGCAGTCTCTGACTTGAACTGTTTTATTTTGAGGGGATGAGATACCCTTGTCACCTATCCCAGGAAGCCGCAGGAGCCCATTCACAGATTGTCAGGGACCCGAGCTGCCTGGAAGAGGCTGCCAGCTGAATACGATCAAGATGAAGGCACGAGACGGAGACCCTGACACCCCAACAGCTACAAGACATTGCTGGATCCGCTAGGCAGGTAAGTATTTTTTTTTTTTTAAGGGAACCCAGCATAACAGGTATAGTAAGTTCCTGTTTAGGCATGATTTTTAAAGGCTGTACAGATTGATTTATGTTTGCTGGGGCACCATGACTGTATAGTCAGTTTGAAGCAAAAGGTGAACTTATGCCTCGTACACACGCATCGATTATTGGCCAGGAATTTTCGGCCAACGTCCGATCGGCCGATTTTCGGCTTGTTAGTATGATGCTTCCAACAACCGACTCAGACTTTTCGGCCGAAAAAAATCTGGTGTGCAGGCTATAAAATTTTTGTTGGCCGTCAACACAACGGCCGATTTTCCGTCAGTCAGTACAGATTTCGGCAGACAAAAATCTGATGAGCAAGACTGGGCATGCTCAGAGAAGAAAAAAACACACGGAAAGTAAACCAGCACATGACATCACTTCTGAAGTAGATTTTTGTTGGCCGAGAAAATTCGTGTGCAGTCTAGGCACATTCCAACCAACAAAGCACAACTCTGGACAAAAGTCGGAGGATCGGTCGGCCGATAATCGTTGCGTGTGTACGAGGCATTAGCCTTTAACTCAAAATGCTGCAGTCAGCATCAACCATAACTTTGTCACCATCCACCTAATAATGAATAGGTCCCACTTTTGCCACCAAAACAGCCCTGATCTATTAAGGCATAGACACCACTAAACCTCTAAAGGTACACTGTGGTATCTGCCACCAGGCCATCAGTAGAAGATCAAAATAAATGGGGTTATCAGCTGCTACCAAAACTCCAACATGGTTGGAGTGATGTGAAATGGAAAAAGAATAAGGTGCGCTTGATATGAAGCGTGTACTAACTAAAGTACACTCTAAAGATGTGTAAATATCCACAAAAATAAACACAAATAAATAACCAGATGTGACATGTACAATGACATAATTAAAAAGTCTCTTATAAAAAAGGGAGAGTGGCAAATGCAAGACTCCCAAATAAAGTCCCAAAAACTGGTGCAGATAAATATTCTAAGGCTGGCCATACACTATACAATTTTCTTATTCAATTTCCTTTAGATTTACCTTAAACTATGTAGTGCAAGGGCCTGCCTGACTGCATACAAATTAAAAGTGTTTAGGTTTGACCCTATATTACATGGTTTTGGTAAATCTAAAGGAAAGTTGAACAAGAAAATTGTATAGTGTATGGCCAGCCTTAGTGTTGAAGTGCTCATAAACCAAGGCGCAGATGCTGAATACACAGATCTCTCATATCACCAAAATATGAAGGAGGAAGAGGTACCCTTACCAACTGAGTTTGAGCATGCATGATAGATGTCATGAACCCATGGAATACAGCAAGGAATCTTCAGACCAAAATCCTTCACCCAGTGCATGAAATGTGAATGGACTCTTACCAGATGTCACATGAACAATCACTTGAATGAAAAGTTAGAGATGGACGTCTAGAATCCTCCGCTGTCCAGGAATTGGTGTTCCTTAAACGATCCTGCCTCTTTATATTGGGCATAGGGACCTCTTCCTTAGAATAGCCTCCCAAAGGTGCCCACAGGATAGCTCCCCATATGACAAGAAATATAAGCAGGCAATAGTGCATTATCTTCTTCATAAGGAATTTATTAAAGGAATCACACTTACATGAATGGAAAAAATTTGGACAGGTGACAGATGTTCGTGGCCGCTCTGCAGCGCGGTATGCAAGTAGTGATAGCGCGGCTTCTCCACCCGACGCGTTTCCCCTTACGAAGGCTTCCACTGGGATTGGAGTGTGGAGCGACCACACCACTACGAGATCTGACAGAACAGTTGAGAGGCGGGAGAGTGTGGTGGAGGATCAGACGTCACTTCTATGATCGAGCGACCAACCCCCTGAACAAGGAGAAGAGCTGGGAAGCTGTGAGAGTGTTCTGTCACCAGCTCAACCTGAAGGAGTATGACTACTACCCCCATCATCACTTCATAAGTAGTACATATGGGAACGCCGATTTTGTTGATGATCCTGTGGGCGATGATTTGCTGCATGATTTTCCTGATGACAAAGAAAGAAAGGAGTGATCAGTCTGCCCTGTATCATCTGTATGGAGTCGCACCTAATTGGCTTGATCTTGGAATTGCTGAGGATTTCTGGAGGAGCAGTTTGGTGGATCCTTTGAGCCTTCTTTTAACCACTTGCCTTCTGTGCACTTAAACCCCCTTCCCATCCAGACCAACTTTTAGCTTTCAGCGCTCTCACACTTTGAATGACAATTTCGCGGTCATGCTACACTGTACCCATATGAAATTTTTATCATTTTTTTCACACAAATAGAGATTTCTTTTGGTGGTATTTAATCATCTCTTGGTTTTTTATTTTTTTACAAAAAAAAAGAAAATTTTGAAAAAAAAAAAAACGTTTTTCTTATTTTCTGCGAGTAAATTTTGAAAAGAAATACATTTTCTCCTTCACTGATGTGCGCTGATGAGGCGGCACTGATGAGGTGGCACTTATGGGCACTGATGAGGAGGTACTAATATGCCGCACTGATGAGCACTGATAGGCGGCACTGCTGGGCACTGACGGGCGGCACTGCTGGGCACTGGCGGGTGGCACTGATTGACACTGATGGGCGGCACTGATGAGCACTGATGGGCAGCACCATCATTGCCCACACTCAGTGCCCATAGTGCTGCCAGTCAGTGCTCATCAGTGCCTAGATGAGCAGGCACTGATGGGCACTGACTGGCAGCACTATGGGCACTGATGGGGGGCACTGATGGCGGGCACTGTGGGCACTGATGGTGGGCAGTTAGTGTGTTTAATGTACCTTGTGTAATCAGGGCACTGGTGATCAGTGCCCTGATTACATTCTTCTGTGTCCCCGACGGCTGATCGGCTCCCCTCCTTCCTCACACGCAGTCTCTGTGTGAGGAAGGAGCGCTGGCGATGAGAGATGATCTCATATGTTTACATACGAGATCATCTCATTGGACGGTCCGATCACGTGGTGAATGGCCGCTGTGATTGGTCATTCACCACGATCTGTGATTGGGACACGGCCGACACAGATTTTCCCTGATGCACGCTCGCAGGAAGCCTGTGTCTGGGAAGCCGTTTAAAGACGGCCTCCCGAAAATGTGAGTCCGCGCTGCAGCCGTACTTTGGCTATAGCGCGGATGGGAGGAAGTTAATAGTGGGGCGGTAAGCGGCAGTGTGATTGGGGTCACTCTCTCTCTCTCTCTGGTGGCGGTGGCACTTCAAGGAGAGCAATCAGCTGGACCTTACCTATTCCATTGGACTTTTTTATATAGCGCTGCTTTTCAATTTTATAATGAATTGCATACTGAGCACAATGAGCAGACCTCACTAACTGATCCTGCTCTGTGGTAGGCAGAGAACAATATAGATTTACCTGCAGCCCCTCTGGTAAGCAGACAAGGCTCAAAAGTAAACTTTCTCACTAGCAACTACCTAGGAGGGTGATACAGAAGAAACACAAAATAACTGTCAAACTCCCTTGGTCTGGGGCTCCATGCAAGATCTCACCTCGTGGAGTTTCAGTGATCATTAGAACGGTGAGGAATTAGCCCAGAACTACACGGGAGAACCTTGTCAATTATCTCAAGGCAGCTGGGACCATAGTCACCAAGACTACAATTGGTAACACACTATGCCGCAAAGGACAGAAATCCTGCAGCACCCGCAAGGTTCCCCTGCTCAAAAAAAAAAAGGACATGTGCATGCCTGTCTGGAGTATGCTAATGAACATCTGAATGATTCAAAGGAGAACTGGGTGAAAATGTTGTGGTCAGATGAGACCAAAATCAAGCTCTTTGGCATCAGCTCAACTTGCGGTGTTAGGAGGAGGAGAAATGTTGCCTATGACCACAAGAACACCATCCCCACTGTCAAACATGGAGGATGAAACATTATGCTTCGGGGGTGTTTTTCTGCTAAGGGGACTGGACAACTTCACAACATCAAAGGGACGATGAACGCAGCCATGTACCAACAAATCTTGGGTGGGGACCTCCTCCCCTCCTGGGACCTCAGCCAGGGCATTGAAAATGGGTCGTGGATGGGTATTCCAGCATGACAATGACCCAAAACACAGGGCAAAGGCAACAAAAGAGTGGCTCAAGAAGAAGCACATCAAGGTCCTGGAGTGGCCTAGCCAGTCTCCAGACCTTATTCCCATAGAAAATATGTGGAGGTAGCTGAAGGTTTGAGTTCCCAAACGTCAGCCTCAAAACCTTAATGACTTGGAGAGGATCTGCAAAAAAGAAGTGGGACAAAATCCCTCCTGAGATGTGTACACACCTGATGGTCAACTACAAGAAACGTCTGACCTCTGATTGCCAACAAGAGTTTTGCCACAAAGTTGTGTTTTAAGAAGGGGGTCAAACACTTTTCACTCATTAAAATGCAAATCAAATTTATAACTTTTTTGAAATGCATTTTTCTGGATATTTTTGTGGTTATTCTGTCTCTCACTGTTAAAATAAACCTACCATAAAGAAATGCTCAGTCTATTATTTTAGTCAGTGGGCAAATGTACAAAATCAGCAAGTGATCAAATACCTTTTCCCCTCATTGTATGATAGGGTCACAAGGACCATTTTTAATAGTTTCTGCTACTTCATTAAAATTGCAGCATTGCACCGTTGTAGGAGACCAAGCGCACTACTGAAACCTCTTACATAAAGACATTTGATACACATATAAAGTATCTATCCATCTCCTCAGACTTTAGTACTGCAGCTGAATTACTAACAAATAGCCCATGAGGCTCTAGCCCTAGAGGTGACCTACACTATATTACCAAAAATATTGTGACGCCTGCCTTTACATTCACATGAACTTTAATGGCATCCCAGTCTTAGTCCGAAGGGGTATAAAATATTGAGTTGGCCCACCCTTTGCAGCTATGCCAAATTCAAATCTTCTGGGAAGGCTGTCCACAAGGTTTAGGAGGGTGTCTATGGGAATGTTTGACCATTCTTCCAGAAGCGCATTTGTGAGGTCAAGCACTGATGTGGGAGAGAAGACCTGGTTTGCAGTGTCCACTCTTATTCATCCCAAAGGTGTTCTATCGGGTTGAGGTCAGGACTCTGTGCAGGCCAGTCAAGTTGCTTCACCCTAAACTCGCTCATCCAGGTCTTGCTTTGTGCACTGGTGCAAAGTCATGTTGGAACAGGAAGGGGCCATCCCCAAACTGTTCCCACAAAGTTGGGAGCATGAAATTGTCTTGGTATGCTGATGCCTTAAAGCGGAGTTCCGGGCACAAAAAGATATTTTTTTTTTTTGTGCCCGTCCGCTTGTTCCCCTTCACCTGAAAAGGAATTGGATAGTTAGGTTTTTTTTTTTTTTTTTATTTACTCACCTTGTAATTGAAGATCGAATATACTCACCTAGTCTTCACTTCCTCCCTCTGTGCCGCGGCTCCGCCGTCACTTCCGGGCTTGCACTGATTCCTGGGAGCTGAACGTCTTCTTCCGCGTCTTCTTCTCCCAGAATGCGACGGCACTGGCCCCGCTCGTCACTTCCGGGCGACGCCGCATTCCCCTGCTAAACAGCTTCTGGGCATGCCCAGAAGCTGTGGAGGAATGCGGCGCCGCACCGGAAGTGACGAGAGGGGCCGGTGCAGGCGCATTCTGGGAGAAGAAGACGTGGAAGAAGACGCCGAAGAGGACCGCGCCGGCTTCAGAAACACAAGAGAGATGGAAACGCTGTGGAAGAAATTTTATAAGTGAGTATTTCTTCTAAAAGGTAAGTGCGAACCGGGACAGATCAGAGGCTAGGGTATGTTTGTTGAAAAATGATTTCTGTGCCCGGAACTCCACTTTAAGAGTTACTTTCACTGGAACCAAGTGGTGATTTGGACCAGTGCACAAAGCAAGGTCCATAAAAACGTGAATTAGGGAGTTTGGCGAGGGGGAACTTAACTGGCCTGCAAAACCCGAAAGAACACCTTTGGGATGATTTAGAAGCCAGGCCTTCTACCCAACATCAGTGCCTGCCCTCATGAACGTGCTTCTGGAAGAATGGTCAAAAGGTTCCCATAGACACATGCCTAAACCTTGTAGACAGCCTTCCCTGAAGAGTTGAAGCTGTTATAGCTGCAAAAGGGTAGGCCAACTAAATATATTGAACCCTATGGACCAAGACTGGGATGCCATTAAAGTTCATGTGCGTGTAAAGGCAGGCATCACAATACATTTGGTAATATAGTGTATGTGCTACTGGGGTAAAGATTCTCAGCTGCACCTCAGAGGAGGATAAAAGAAATGCGCTCCTTAAGGCACTTCAGCCTGTGTTTTTTTTTTGGGGGGGGGGGGGGGGGGGAGAGACTGCCACATTACAATGTAGGTCTTGTTTTTACTAGCAATTTTTTGAAATAGGATACATGTACTTACTGCAAAAGAGCCCCAGGTTTTATCTCAGAATTTAATACATTTTAGGATGGCCCCCAGAGCTCTCCTGTAATTTACAACACTTTTATACAAATAAAAAATACTAAAACTTAGAGACAGACTAAAGCAAATCTGTGGACTATATTGATCGCCAGTTCTGTATTCTCCTAAAAAAGATAGCTTACAAGTTACAAGTAGAGACTATAAAACGTCAAAGGGAAAAAAATTATTTATAAACAAGTCTTGAAAGCCGTGATATGACTGGTTCATAAAAGGCACACAGATATATGGTTTCCTCCATTTTTATGTAGCACCCTCTATTGTGTGCTAGAAGTTAGTGTAGGTAAACCATACTCTTACTCACCTTTTTAAGCTGGCAAGTGTTATTTGAAACAACTATGTACCTGCGCTGCTTGTGCCAAAACACCTAAAAATTATGTGTCAATGAATAAACTGCCGCGTGCAACCTTAAATATTATGCATATAAATCAAATAAATATCAATAATAAATATCTATTATAAATAGTATATATATATATAAATATTCCATGTGAAAATTTATCATGTGCATCAAAAAATATTTTATAACTGCATATGTCAAAATTATGTAAAAAAAAGTCCATAAATATTGTTAAAGTGAAAAGTCTCTGTGCTCATTCAAGTGCTTTGTGCTCCATAAATAAATGAATATAAAAGTGCCAGTGCTCAATCCAGGTGAGATAGTGCTCCCCTCTCGGTTCCCCACTCACCAGAAGCTGGATATAAAACCGCCTTAACAATGTTGTTATGAACTTGACCCCTCAATGGATCGTCAGCAGGAGCAGGGTACCGAACCAAAGTCGCTCACTCTCTATCCAGGTATATACTCTCACGGTTCATAAAAAGAAAGGGGCCATCATTGTGCAGTATATTTAACAATTTATTGTCACGCAAAACAAAATTACACTTACACTGTGCAGGGAAAAGTACAGCCTTGTGCAAACCCGCAGGACGCCAAGCTAATGGCCGTGCGTTCCACCCGCGTAACCGGAAGCCGGAAGTGGTTGCAGCCGGAAGTGACGTATTACGTATTCGGACGGCTTGACGCGTTTCGCTCTGCCAATCAGAGCGTTATCAAAAGCGAGGGCGTCTCGAATACGTAGTACTATATATACCAGTAACAATGATGCAAAATTATCAACACCTGAAGCGGACCGGAAGTGGATCGCCGCCATCTTAGGCCTCCTTTTATAATATAATAGCCTATCGATCTCCATTTTAGTCCACCCGGAACTGCTATTATTCCCCATAGAATATAGGAATATGTGCAAATGCCACATATCATCACCGTAATGTTGTTACATTAAGCCAACCTAGATGGTTGGAATATTTATATATATACTATTTATGATAGATATTTATTATTGATATTTATTTGATTTATATGCATAATATTTAAGGTTGCACGCGGCACAGTTTATTCATTGACACATAATTTTTAGGTGTTTTGGCACAAGCAGCGCAGGTACATAGTTGTTTAAGTGTTATTTGAGTCAGGGTTAACTGGAGTTCAGGACTGGGTGACTCATCCTGGCAGCTCTCTGGTGCCTCCCCCTGGTCTGGAGGGTTGGAGAATGATCTAGAACTAGAGAGCGGGGGTGAGGAGGTGCTGCCATGCATAATTATGAGGCCTCAGCCAATCCCCAGTAATGGGCTGGAAGGAGGCAGAGAATATCTCAGACATGGGCCATGCCAGCAGGGGCAGTCAGGTGGAAGATAGAGATAGAGTTGAGGAGGATGTCTGTGGCTCTTGGGATTCCCCCTAGTCTTGGGGGGTGTCCTGCCTTGGGCTGGGGCTCAGGCGCTGGAAGAAACCTGCTAAAAACAGGAGGAGGTCTTTCTGGAGGCGCAAGAGAACAGGGTGAGTAGTGCAACACTGTGGGTGAGTGGCGTACAAATAGGGGGGGCGGTCCGCCCCAGGTGCCACACATTAGGGGGGTGTCAGGGAGCACCAGGGTGACACCCGGGGCCGGCCACCGGACTGCCTCCGCTGCTCGCTGACACAGGAGCGCAGAGGAGGAGAAACTGTATAAAAGCAGAGAATGGGAGAGAGACTCACTTCGCTCAAGAGCCCTGCATACACAGCGGGAAATGCCGGAGTTAACTGTGCTAGATAATGAGAAGGCGATTGTTTGCTAGGACCGCTTAGCAACCAATCACCGGCTCATTAACTTGCACAGTTAACTTCGGCATTTCCCGTCGACCGCTGTGTATGCAGGGCTCGTGAGCGAAGTGAGTCTCTCTCCCATTCTCTGCTTTGAACAGTTCCTCCCTCTCTGCTCTCCTCCTAATAAGGTAGGAGGGGGGAGGGGCAATTGTATTGTAAAGTCATTCAATTGGGGGGGAGGGGGTCTGCATTGTAAAGGGGTTTTGTTGGAGGGGGGGTCTGCATTGTAAAGGGGTTTTATTGGAGGGGGGGGTGTCTGCATTGTAGAGGGGTTTTATTGGAGGGGAGGGGGGGGGGGGAGAGTTGTCTGCAAAGGGGTTGTAAAGGGGTTCTATTGGGGGGCTTGTATTGTAAAGTGGTTCTATTGGGGGGGTCTGCATTTTAGAGGGGTTCTATGGGGGGGTTGTATTGTAAAGGGTTCTATTGGGGGGGTTTGCATTGTAGAGGGGTTCTATTGACAGGGGCTTTGTATTGTAAAAGGGGTTCTATTGGGGGGGGGCTGTATAATGTAAAGGGTTCTATTGAGGGGGGGGGCGAGGGCTATGTCATGTAAAGGGTTCTATTGGGGGGGTGCGGAAACTGTAATGTAAAGGGTTCTATAGGGGGGTGTGGGCTGTGTAATGTAAAGGGTTCCATGAGGGGGTGGGGGGGTGGGGCTGTGTAATGTAAAGGGGGTCTTCCTACATTTTACTCGCAGTTATTACTGCAGTCCTATAGATTTTTTCCTGCATTTTCTGAAAGCGCACCAAAAGTCTTGCATGCTGCATCTTTGGCACGCTTTCAGAAAACAAGAAAATAATTTTTTTGGGGGGAGTGACACCATGGTTTACTGCACCAGGTGACACCAACCCTAGTGACACCACTGGCAGTAGCACACAGTAAGTATGCCACTGCCAGTTACATGTATTTCTGTCTGGTGCCTCAGGTCAATCGGCGCCGTTTTTGCAGAGGCGGAGGGGCCTGGTCAATGTGCGGTTCGTCGCCTGCACGCCGGAGGGGGGGTGCCAGATATAGGATCCACCCGGGTGCCAAATGCTCTAGGTACGCCCCTGCTGTGGGTACTACCAAAAGTGGGGGAGACTGCCACATGTAGCCGGTCTCCCTTGAAGACAGCAGTGTGCTTGAGTCTTCAGTTCATTTCCCTGAGAGAGTCAGCTGGGAGGTCTGGTGAAGAGTCAGTTGGGTGTGGAGAGGCAGCCAGGAGAGCAGTGAAAGGGGCAGCTGCAGCCAGAGGAGTTGGCAGTGCCTTAAGAAATGGTGCTGTGATCAGTGGCTACAGGGGAAAGTTACATGCAGTTTTACTATATCTGAGCTACACTTAAGGGGCTGCTAGTTCCTGCCTGTAATTGGCTGTTGCTAAATCTGACTGGGAGCCTGTCAGATCATCCCAAGAATGATTCAGCCGGAGCAAGCAAGTGTTTGTGCTGGAAGAAAGAGCAGAAGAGACTGTATATAGGAAGTGGGCTCTAAAGTTGAAGTGGACATCCCATAACCTACCATCCCTTTCCAAGTACCGTATTTAACCCTCAAAGAAATAAAAACAAAAGCCTCCGACTTTGGGGGGATTGTGAAGATTTAGTGTACCTGGCTGTGCAGAAGTGGAGGTTCCCTTTCATCTGCGACTCCTACGGGGACGTAGTGCTACACGTAACACAATAGCAGTTGTGTCTTTCAGGATGATCTGGTCCACAGGAAAGATTAGAAAATACATGGACCATAGAAGAGCACATTTGGGTAAATGTGTTTTGGAACTCTGACACCAACTGGTTAATTCCATATTGCAGACAGCCTTAGCATTGTGTTCTCCAATAGGAGTAAAATATATAACCGTAGTTGCTAAAATGTTAATCTGTTACGCAATTAAAAACAATAGATTTTTTCAATCTAGATGGTGGATCCATAAAAAAAAGTGGAAATTACGATAAAAGTGGCCAGTTGTGACTATTAAACAGGATGTGAATGGTCAGTATTGAGTCAGTCCTCCTTCCTTATCTATTATTCACAACCAGACACCACCCAGTGATTAATCTGGCTAGCTTAGATTAGGTAAAAAAGTCTATGATGTACAGTGTACACAAAACACACACAAATGCCCAGTACAAACAAACCGAATATCGGGAGACAATCGGCCAGTTCAACAAAAACTGGCCGTCTTTCAGGCAGTGTGTATGTCAGCCGGTCCGACATAAGCCGGTTGTTTGGCCGGCTTCTGGTTCGAACAAGCATGCTGGAAAATGAGCTGGTGACCGTCTCCCGATCAGTGCTCTCAGCCAATGGCTGAAAGCACTGATCAGGACTGTTCTGTGGGGGGCGTCCCCTTGTCAGAACACAAGAGCTCAGATCCCTATCGGATAGTTAGTACAGCGGCTCCAACAGGAGCTGACAGTTTTTTCATTAAACACAAAAAAAAAAAAAAAGACTTAGTGTTTACCATACTTTAGGTTAGGCAATACCATTCAAATCTTTGTTGGTTCCTGCTTAACTGGCTGTGATTTGAACCATTAATGGACAGGCTTAATTATACCAAGTTGATCGATTGACCAATTTGAGTACAACCAGCCCGCCTGATTCCCTTGCGATTATCGTTAGCGGTTGCTACAGCAGCTAGTAATAATCCATGTCTTCTCCTGGCGGGGACTGCTCCGCTGGGAGAAGACAATTGACAATTTCTCAGTCAGTACTGTCTGTCTGTGTTGATTGGGAAATGATGTGAAATTCGCACCGTGTATGGCTGGCCTTAGAAAGTGCTTTAAGGTCTTAGGTGCTAATAATGTCCTCCATCAATAATACAATATTCCTGCATCGTCTGATACTGTGACACACAATATTACTAAAAATTTCACTAGTCTCCAAAAATGCTTTTAAGATGAACGCCTTCAATTTGCCCCCTCCCCCCCATAAAATCCTCATCCTTTAATAGCCCCCCAAAAAATAAGATTTAAAAAAAAAAAACATACCCATTGGGTGAACTTGGTAGCCAGTCAATGTTGCCACGATACAGAATCCAGTAGGAAGGTTTTGTCAAGGAGGGGCCCCATTATAACCAACTGTCCCTGATTTGGAACAAAGTCTCTCTGTCCTTTGGATCTAATCTATATACCGTATTTTCCGGCGTATAAGACGACCCCCTCTATTACACGATCTACCGGTAATACTTAGGTTACCTTGGAGATATTATACTCGGCGTACAAGACGACCTCCCATTTTTGGGGAATTTTTTTGAGGTCTGAGTCTTATACGCCAGAAAATACAGTAGTTTTTTTGATTTATTAAAAATCTAAAAAAATAAAAAATAAATAAAAATCTAAAATCAAAATAATTTTTTTTTGAAGAAAGAAAAAGTACACACGCTTGCTTGTGCACAGTTTTTTTTTTTTTAAAGGAACTTGGCACGTAGCTTTTTCCAAACATCTTGGAGAACTAGCCGCAGATCTTCTACAGATGTAGGCTGCCTCAATTCCTACTGTCTTTTGATGTAATGCCCAACAGACTTGATAATATTGAGATCATGGCTCTGTGGGTGCCAAACCGTCACTTCTAGGACTCCTTGTTCTTTACAATGAAGATAGTTCTTTAATGAATTGGTTGTAGGTTTGGGGTTGTTGTCCCACTGTAGAATAAATTTAGAGCCAATCCCATGCCTCCCTGATGGTATGGCATGACGGATAAGTATATGCCTATATTTCTCAGCATTAAGGACACCATTAATCCTGACCAAATCTTTAACTCCATTTGCAGGAATGCAGCCCCAACTTGCAAAGAACCTCCACCATGCTTCATTGTTGCCTGCAGACACTCCTTGTACCCCTCTCCAGCCCTTTGGCAAACAAACTGCAACTGTATATAGATCTTGTTTTTCCAGTAGGATTTAAAACATAGTGATATGAAAAACCCAAGTATTCAGATCCTGCCATTCTTCCTGCACTTCGGGACTACTTGTGCATGGAGCAGGTTGGCATGCTCATGGGCCACACCACTGCCTTCCCCCCACATGCAGAGGGTCTATACAAAGCCATGAGTTCTGTTTGTTGTTAGCAGGATCACCCACATACTGTAGGTGTATTGCACCTGGCTCTATCTCAAATACAATGGTCTTCCTAAGCTCTCCTAAGTTCCACCTTGGTTCTGATGTGTCATAATCACAAATTGTCCTGTTCCAACTCGTCACAATAGCTGTGTTCTACCAACATATTGTCATTATTGCCCATTTACTACCACGCTATAACATTTGGACTGTTTGTTACCGGTATATTATTTACCTCCCAACTTTAAGATGGGTTGAGGGACACCTATTAGCAAAATTATGTAGGCATGGGACACACCTTGCCTCGCCCCCTTAAAGAACTAAAAAAAAAAAATATATATTATATATACACACACACACACACACACACTTTTTTTAACCACTTAAGCCTGAGGATTTGGCTGCTCAAAGACCAGGCCCTATTTTGCGATTCGGCACTGTGTGACTAACGGACAATTGCGTGGTCGTGCGATGCTGTACCCAAATGAAATGGACGTCCTTTTTTTCCCCCCACAAACAGAGCTTTCTTTTGGTGGTATTTGATCACCTGTGCGTTTACTTTTTGCGCTATAAACAAAAAAAAAAAAGCGAAAATTTTGAAAAACAAATATTTCACTTTTTTATATGAAATTCTCAAAGAAAAAAAAAAAAAAATCACAATAAGCATATTTTGATTGGTTTGCGCAAAAGTTATTGCATTTACTAACTGCGGGAAATATGTCATTTTTATTTTATTTTTTTTTAAACTAGTAATGGCGGCGATCTGCGATTTTTTTGCGGGACTGCAGCGGACAGATCGGACCCTTGACTGACATTTTTGACACTTTTGGGGGTACCAGTTACAATTACTACAGTAATCAGTGCTATAAATATGCACTGTTACTGTAAAAAAATGACTGGCAGGGAAGGGGTTAACTTTAGTGGTGATCAAGGGGTTAAGTGTGTCCCTAGGGACGTGATTCTGTCAGGGGGCGTGGCTTGTTAGATCATCACAGAGACATACGATCCTACATAGCAGGATCGCATAGCCTCAGTGATGATCTAAGGGAGAATGACAGATGGCTGTCTTTACATCAGCCGTCTGTCTTTCTCCCTCTCCTGTGGAGATCGCGAGTGGCCGGCGGACATCGGAGCCGCCGGTCACACGTGCGGGGATGTCAGTGAACGAGCGGGGGCCGGTGGCGTGCGCTCTCACCCCCTAGAGGCTTGTGGGCGAGTGACATACCCATACGTCACTTTGCCCAGGAGAGGCTGACTGCCGCATTATATAGTCGTGCGGCAGTCGGCAAGGGGTTAAATAAAATATAAATGTTGATTAGTTGAACCTACAAGTGCTTTTTTACCACTACTATTCCTTTATATTGCCTTTTGAAGTTTACAAGCGCAGAAATTTAGAAAATTGGATTAAAGGTTTAGAACTTTAAGAGGGGGGGGGGGGGAAACTACATTTTCTATACACAACTATATAGGTCAGACCAAAATGAGAGACAAAAATGCAAGAGGGACTTTGTTCCAAATTTAAAGGATGGCCTCTCAAAAATCAGGGACATTTGTAAGAATTGCTTTTTCTTTTGCCTACGTTCTGTTAAGTTTATGCTATTTTACAATAATTTAGTCCCCCAGAGGCCTGTCACCCTCAAAAGGACACCAGTATTTTTGAATTTTACCACAACACACTATTATATGCAATGCCATTAGCCTCTTAAAATGTTTTTAAAGCCAGTTTCCCCATTGTTTTACCACAGCACATATGCAACACTGTTGAAACCTTGATTACATGCATACATACATACATACATACATACATACATACACACTGCATGGGACACCTGACAGCATTTGTTCATTTGATGCATGGAAACACCAAAAAAAAAAAAAAAAAAAAAAAAGAAGGAGTGTAAACAAAAAGTTTTGGGGTTTTTTTTTTTTTTTTGTTTTTATTTGCTCAAAGAACATAAAATTAAACCCTTTTTTGTCCACAACAAAAACGAAAAAGAAAAATGTGTACACCACATACAACTGAGATCTGTGAAGCATGTTGAGTCTTTTACACCACAAACTTGTTCTTGGCAAGGGAACTGCTCTTTGTGGCTGTATCTGCATGTGCTTGATAACCAATGACTGCCTTGGAAGACAGGCCTAGTCTCTCCTTATAAACACGGCTGAAAGAAAAAAATATAGATACTGTAACTAAACAGTGGCATTTTGGTTATTTTATCATATCTCATTTCCCACAATGAACGCAAGTCATACATAATCTGCACATTTTTTTTTTATTTAGACAGAGGATAAAGTAGCAGTGGCAGACTGGCAATCAGCAGGACCCCTCTGGTGAGTCCCTACTATCCTCATCTAGAAGAGAGTTTTATTTGCCTCCCTACTCTCTCTGTGATGCAACCTACTAGCTACCATTTAGGCCCCTTTCACACTGTCCGCTCCAGTTTTTCTCAGCGGGGGGCAGAGACGGAGCCGTCAGATCCCCGCTGTCCTCTAGGGGGGAATCAGATAAGAACGGACCGCCTGTCCATTCGCATCCGATCTGCCAGACGAATGGAAAATAGGGTTTACATCCACCCGGATTTGATGGACAGGACCGGATGGCAGCGGGTGTCAGCAGACATGCCTCCGCTGCCCCCTAGAGATGCATGGGGCATCCGTTCAGATCCGCCTGAAAATCTGACAGGCAGATCTGAACGGTCCGCATGTGTGAAAGGGGCCTTAGTCTAAATAAGGTCTGCTACCCCATCCGCCACCTACCTCAAATACAGGGGGACTCCAGCAATGGGAAGGACCATTCGGCATTCAGCTAGGTGGGCTTCTCTGCTCCAAGAAGAGTCAGACACATGTACAAGAAGCCAATCTGACACCCCTGTTAGGTCTGCCACTTAGCCATGCTGGTAAAAATGGTGCTTGATACCAAGCTTATTATGAAAGGAATCATAAGGCGAGAATCTTTTCCTAGAAGGAGAGGACAAACTTGGCACCAGAGGAGGTCTGTACTAGGCAGGCCAAAGTGGCAAATGTCACTTGGCATGGTAGGCAGCTGCATATAAATGGCTGAGAAACCTGCTTTACTTGTTGCCATTTTTTTTTTTTTTTTTTTTTTAACCAGCACTTGCAGTCGGCTACATTCAAACCCATTGGCAGTAAAATCCCTTCTGGAATGTCACTGTATTGTAAACGAGTGATTTAATGCACATTCAGATGCTTTTACATGGATTCGAATTGAAAAGCTCATCTGACAGAACAGAAAAGGGTGAATGGGCTTTCACAGCTGTATTTGTAAAATCCCATTAAAACTATACTCCAGCCTTACCAAAAGTCTTGCTCAGTTGTAGTACAGAGATTGCTTACTCTGATTTTACTGCACAATATAAGCTCATCACAGTGTATTAGAAGCTGCAGCAGGTTAGATCATGTATGTCTTACATCAGGGGTGTCAAACTCAATTTAATGGCGGGCCACATCAGCATTATAATTGCCCTCAAAAGGGCCGGTTGTATCTGTAAAACTAGATGTCCACAGCATCACCTACCCTTACATAAGATGTCAAGAGCCTCTTCACCATCAGAAGTTGTCCCCCACCCTCCAGTACATCACAGTGAACCCCCCTTAACTTGTGCTGCTGCTGGGAAGAAGCTGGAGGCATTTCTGGAAAGGAGAAAGTACGAGGTCTGGAGCTCTCCTGCAGCTGCAGGAGAGGTGCGAGGGCCATATAAAATGGACTTGAGGGCCACATTCGGCCCGCAGGCCTTGTGTTTGACAAGAGGAAAAAAAAAAAAAAAAAAAGAGAGAAAGAGAGACATTGGGCTTATTGGATTAACACAGGAGCCCTGTGTTCCTAAATAAGAGGAACACAGGAGCCCCTGTGATAACTGACAGAACAGTCTGCCGTGTTTACAACGGCAGACCGCCGTTCTGTCTTCCCAGGGAGTGATCGCGGGTGACCGGCGGCAATTGCGGCAGCCAGCTGTGCAGATCAGCTTCCCCTCTCACTAATTGCCACGCGCATGCCCCCCATGCTCGCTCCTGAGGAGCAACATATGGGTACGGCGATTCGCGCAGCACAGTGATGAGTACACAGCTGAAAAATGTTCTTTTTTTTTAGATTTAAATGCAGTAATTAATGCGCATATGCATCTAGAAACAGGTTTATGCTAGTATAAAATTAGTATTACTACAAACACTGGCAATGAAGAATTTTGTCTACACTTTCACACAGGGCGTTTTTGCAGCTGCTGTTAGGAGCAGACTATTTTTTTGCAGTTTAAAAACACCCCTCTATGTTATTCTATGGCCTCATGCACACACAGGCTCTTAGAAGCTCCAAGTGGCCAGGGGAGGACTGGCAAGGGGGGCAGGGGGGCAAATGCCCCCCGGGCCACTCTGAAAAGTAGTAAAAACTGGTAAAAAGGCCTCACTCAGGGTTGGATTAATGTAGGGGCCAGACACTGTATACAGCTGCAAGTCCAAAACCAGGTGGGCATGGATGGTAAGCTGATTCGATGGTTCAATGGGCCACTTGACTAGACTTTCCCCCCAGACCTAAGGCTGCCAGCCCTCCCCTGCAAGTGGCAAGTGGCGTTTTTAAGCTCAAAAAAAAAAAAAAACACACACACACACACACACACACACACACACACACACACACACACCAGGGCCTGCACGTTCTGAGGACCAGCATCAGAGCTGTAAAAACATCTGATGCTGCTAAAGGCTGATTAACATTGCTTATACAGCGTTAAGCCACATTATAGGTTTTTTTTTTTTTTTTCTATGTGAAAATCAATGGTTCTTTATGGGAGCCCATGAATTTGAAATCACATCACAAGTAAAATCAGGATGATCCGACTTGTGGCGCGACTTGCGCTCTGAGAATCTTGAGATTCTCCACGCCAAAATGGGAAAAAAAAAAAAAAAAAAAAACCCCACACACAACACACGTTGTGGCCCCCCCCCCCCCCAAATCCATACCAGACCCTTTCCGGAGCATGCAGCCCAGAAAAGGGGAGGATGAGCGAGAGGCCCCACGCCCTCAACTTGAGGGGGGGGGGGAGCTCTGCACCCCCCACCCCAAAGAACCTTGCCCCCATGTTGAGGACAAGGGCCTCTTCTCGTCAACCCTGGGCGATGGTTGTGGGGGTTTGCAGGCAGGGGGCTTACCAGAATCTGGAATCCCGGACCCCCTCCCTATGTGAATGGGTATGGGATACACAGTATCCCTACCCATTCACCCCATGAAAGGCAGTGTATGCAAATCATGACAAGAGACGTTTTGAGAAGTTTATTAAAAATCTTCATCCGGTCTTCTCCCCTCTGGTCTTCTGTGATTATGCCGTGTCTGGTGTATGCAGCTTGTTTTATAACAATTAGGGGCGTGGCCTCCAGATGACGTCATCCGGAGACCCCATCCCCTTATGATGACATAAAGACGTGCGGTCTCCAGATGACGTCACCAAGAAGCCACGCCTCTAATGGCTATAAAACAAGTTGCATACACCAATGACGGCATAATCACCGGGTTGTTGGGAAGAGGCCCCTGTCCTCAACATGGGGGCAAGGTGCTTTGGGGTGGGGGGTGCAGAGCCCCCCCATGTTGAGGACGTGTGGCCTGGTATGGTCCAGGGGGCGCTTGCTCCTCATCTCCCCTTTCCTGGCCTGCATACTCGGATAAGGGTCTGGTATGGATCTTGGGAGGACGTGGGGCTCCCCTTAAAATCCATACCAGACACAAAGGGCCTGGTTTGGAACCCGGGGGGGGGGGGTCCCCCCACACCAATTTTTTCCCCTTTTTGGCGTGGAGTTCCCCCTCAAGATTCTCAGAGCGCAAGTCGCACCACAAGTCGGATCATCCTGATCAGACTTGTGATGCGAAATCCATTCAAATCAATGGGCTGAAAGCTGCATCAAAGACGGCTCCAAGGCAACCATTGATTTTGAATGGAGGCAGAAAAAACGCTGCCAAAAAGTAACATAGCCAAACGTGTAATAACGCCAATGGAAAAAGCAAGCACGTTTTTACAGCAGCTTTTTCCTGGCGTTAGAAGTGGCTCTGCAGCTTGTTTTTTTTTTTTTGAGGCCCTGTGTGCATGGGGCCTAAACATCAGTAAAATATGACACCTGTGTGCAAGAGGCCTAAAGCCTAGTACACATGCTAATTTTTTTTTTCCCCCTTCAACCCAGAAAAAAAAAAAAAACACACACAATGTTTGTACAGCGATCTCTCCTGCGGTTTTATTGTGTTCTGAGAGGTGGGCTGCCGCCCCCACCAGAACACTCTGGTCATCGTTCTCAGCCATTGACTAGGAGCGCCAACAGGGGGAGCCAGTAGGCAGACCTATTCTGTCATGCCCCTTCAACAGAAGTCAGCCGAACAACTGGCTTCTGTTGGACCGTTTTCAGTTCACACAGGCCCATTGTTGGGACGGTTTCTATTGAACTGGCCAATGCCACCCAACATTCAGTCCATGTGTAAATATTTGATCTAAAAGAATGATTAGGACTTACCCAATGTAAGTGACAGCCTCTCTGTTTTCCGTCTCTCTGGTCCAGAGCGCTATTTTGTCACCTTTTGCACGAATGTTAATAACCGCTCCACAGACCTCCTCACTGTATTCATCAAAAGCTTCACCAATTAGACACAGCAACTGAGAATAAATAGTGAAATATGGATTTTAGATAGCAAGCCATACATGTGAAAAGCTTTCTGTAAAAAACATTTGGGTACATGGGAGATTTGCCGCGTTTGGGTTTGTATAGAAATTTAATTCAGCAATTAGCACAGAGTTTAACTGCCTATGGGGGTTCATTGAATCCTATAGGAAAGCACTGAACGGTTTTAATGAAAAGTCAGAACGGATATGGTCTTACCTTTCATTCAGTGCAAGATTCCATATCAGCGCACAAAGCCGATTTGTGTTCCAAAATACAGTCGTTTTATTAGCACTTTGGCGATTCTAAAACTTAGCTGAAATAAATATTGGTCACATAGCCAAAACATGAACTGCTAAGATAGTTCATGCAAACAACGATGTGGGGTAATGTTGAGGATTTTAGGATAACCACATACAATTACGCAATTGCATTTTTTAACCCAAGTAGCTGAATGTTGAGTAGGTAGGCATATTGTTCATGCTTCTGTCTGCACTATTTTCCAGGAAGTGAAAATTCCATAAAATCAACATGTTATATACATTGATACAGCTACCGAGCAACTATATATATATATATATATATATATATATATATATATATATCACCCTACAGGTAGGTGCTAGGTAAAACTATAGTGGGTCTCGTCTGCCTAACAGCAGGGCTGTGATTTATTTAGTTAGAGTGTCAGGGCTTCCAGATGTGCCTGCTGAGGGGAGAAGTATCCCCGCTGGCTCCTGTGAGAGGATTCCCATAGGGCAGTGTGGGAAGCCCAGTCAGGGGACACATCCCAACTTGTAACTACTGCAGAAGGCGGAATATGCTGCAAAGGATTCTGGGAGTGGGTTTAAGTTTGGGGGGGGTGCGTGGCACAGTGTCTTAGGCGGGAGCAGAGTCCCAGGAAGGAGAGTGCGGCTGTCTCTCTCCTGTCTGAGGAAGGTGGATGTCTCGGGGTGTCCAGAGAGAGTGCCGAGTTGAGCTGAGGGGATCCGGTGTGCCGAGAGCCTGCGGAGAGGGAGAGATAGATAGAGAGAGAGAGATAGATAGATAGATAGATAGATAGATAGATAGAGAGAGATAGAGAGATAGAGAGATCCAGTCCCAGGAAAGCCTACACAGGTCGTGAGTACTGAGGATTGCCCCTGGGGGTCTGCCTGAAGTTAGAGGGGACCACTCCGGAAGAGATTCTGGGATCCAGTGCCAGCTAGCTGTAAAGGGGGTACCTAGGTTGAGGACCCTGAAGCTACAGAGGGGGGTACCTAGTCAGTGGACCCTGAAGTTTGAGGTAAAAAGGGGGCACCTGCAGTTTGGGCCCTGAATTGTACAGAGCGTGCCAGTTACAGGGACAGCTATACAGAGTTCTACTACATACTACCTCAAGCTGTGCCAGGCGGGGGAAAGTATTCAGTGACTTTCACAGTACAACAGTGTAAGGAGTTCTACAGTTCTCGGTCTTGGATCTTCTGGACTACAAGTCGAAGATTCAGCACTTCTTCTGTTCTACAGAGTGTTCTCAGTGTCAGGGAGCGTTGGCTGGCGCCGGCCGGCGTCAAGGAAGCACCAATGGGCATTTCAGAAGTAAAGTCCCAATTGTAATTAGTTCAAGCCTCAAGGAGTATCCCACTCATTCCCTTCTCCCATCCCCTTTATTCCAACAAAAACCACAAACAAAGATGCCGGAGTTGTCACACCCAGTGTCACAGCTCACATGGGCTGGAGAGATTACCGGTACTGATGGCATACCCACATCAGGCCATAGGCCTGGAAACCTTGCGCTATATATATATATATATATATATATATATATATATATATATATATATATATATATATATATATATATATATATACACACATACACACATATACATATACACACACACACACACACACACACACACACGTTTTTTTTTATTACACAAACAATCTGGGTGATGCTCCTAGAAGCTAGTGTAGCAGGACTCCCAGTCATTTTGCTGGATATGGGTCCCCCTGGGTCATCGGGTGCAAAAGTACCTTTGTGCATGTTTCTCCAAGTGTGAGCACTGAGACAATGACCAGTCCAGTATCTTTGGATTTTTAGGTTTGAGAACTTGGATGGGAGAAGGAAATGAGTGGGATATTCCGCTGGCTCAACTATGCACAATTTGCTAGGGACAACTGGCACCGACTTGACGCTGGCTAGATGCCGGTCAATGCCAGCTTGCTGCCTGTAATTCCAAACTGACTCTGGACTGCTTTCCTTGCATAAAGAAGTTCTCTTGAGCTCCCTTAAGCACTCCTTGCTGGAGGTAGCTACTTTTACTATTGCTGTGCTACTAAACACTTCAGGGCCCATACTGGCACCCCCTTGCTCTAAGCCTGCTCCACAGGTTCGCTGTCTCCCTTTGACCTTCTGGAGTGGTCCCCTCTCCTAGGCAGACCCCCAAGCAGTTTGAGTACTCATGCCACGGTTTTTCCTCCACTGTCCTAATAGATCTTCTATTCAAAGGAGAAAATTGGACACCGAAATCCAAAACTATGCTCCCACCCAGAAAGTTTTTTCTTGTTGGCAGGAAATGTATTGAGCATTCTTTCCCTAGCACGGAAATAACTGCACTTATGTCTTCTTTCTACTACACGGACTGGTACCAAAAGGCTGATACATCCAATTCTTTTGGTATACTTCGACAGAGTTGGGAGGAGTGACTTGTCCCATCTCTTCCACCCTTTACTTCTTCCTCCCTACTCCCCTTTTCTCCTAACTACTCGTTAGTAGTCAGAAGACTTCAGGCCTCATTCTTCTCAATAGGATATTTATAAACGTACATGTCTAGAGCATAAGTGGTTTTAATTGCACTAAACTAGATTTCCAGGTCTCTAGTTTTTCTCCCCTTAGCCTCCTCCGAGAGAAAACGGTTATTTTGTTTACATGTCTAAATTTATATTTGGATTTCGATTTCTGAGTATTACTTTTTACAAGACGCAGCTTAAGGTCATTCCCTTGGCCCCTTAGGGGTCCAGGTATAGAATCCTGCCTTCCTACTACCCCCCCTCCCCCCATAGGCTGCCTTGCCCCTTTATATAGTTTGGTGGACAATTCTTTTACTTTATATGGTGAGCGCTGTCTTGTTACCTACAATGTTATTTTTATGTTTGTTATTGCTTTTTCTTGTAAAGAAAAAAAAAATAATTTTTTTCCCCTTGAAAAAGGAAGGCAGTGTATCCACTTTCAAAGGCTACTGGACTCTACAAAACAAGACATAATAGCAGGACATTCATACTTACTGTCTCCAGCCAAAGGGTGTCCAAGTCACTGTGCCTTTGCTGTTTGGACAGAGTGATGAGCCATCTCCCCCCTCTTTTGTTCCTACTGTCTTCCCACATGGGTTCAATGCCATCCTGCATATGAAATTACACTTAACAGCATTAGAGCAATGACTGTCGCAACAGTCAAATGATTTAACATTCTGCTTTTAGTTTAGCACATTAAACTTTTTTTTTTTTTTCCCCACTTCACACACGCTATAGGTGCATTTTGTTGCCTATGGATACATGTTGGGGGCCACATTGAAATGATGGGCACAAACAAGGAAAAAAAAAAAAAAAAAAAAAAGTGAATGGGCCCAAAATCCTAATATGTGCTCTAGGCAAGCACAGCCCTGCAGAATATCTATTTGGACTGCCCAAACAAGCATTTTTTCTGAGAGGGTTGGCAAGTCAATGCCCAACTCCAGCCAAAAACATTTGGCCTTGGATAAATTTGGAAGGCATTAAAACCAATCTTCATTTTTTTTTTTTTTTTTTTATTGCCATAAATTTTTCCTACTTCCTGCCTGATAATACGAGATATTTCTCCAAAGAGGAAATCCCACATTTGCCAGTTGTCACCAACATATATACTTAGCATGACTGCAAATGTGACACCTAGTTAACTGTCCCTCCAGTCAACTGTCCTCACTGAGTCCTGCAGAGTGTAACTTTAGCTCTCCACCCTCTGATTTCTGAAAGCTCAGACAAGCTGTATAAAATGTATGTACTTTGAATAAATGCAGAGAAGGGAATACTGTAGATAAAGAGGTACAACGTATGTAGGAGGATTTCTTTTAGCTCTATCACCTGTGGTCAGTCACTTCACTGGCTACGTAAGGGTTTACAAACACTTTAATTCAATTTGTTAGAGAGGAATGGAGACTGTCACTGTGGACCCCTGCTTTGGGAAACGGGAGATGCCCGTCTGTCATTCCAACACTCTCCCTGTAATACTACAGTCACAGATATGCAAAAAGATTTTCCTTACTTACACCGCTTACAAGTCTACAGCACAACATATGGAGGCCAGTGGACAAGAACATTTTTTTTTTTTTTTAAGAAGGTGCTAACAAGGTCAACCCCCATTTTTCTCATCAAAGGTTTAATCATTCATTGCATGCCTGGCTTTATGCTCTCACCTTAAATATTGAGTAGTCACACCCAGAGGACAGCTTGCTTGCCAGCTGGACATGTGTGTAGAGTCTGAGGGACAGAAATTATGGATTAACATCAGTGGTCGCCTACACAAACTTTTTTTCAGTTGCAAGAAGTCAGTCATTCTGACCCCCCTAGTCACCAAGTCCTTAATTGAATGTCTTAATATTTGTAGGAACATTTTGTTCTTTTGGAAGGACATTTTCTTCTAACGCAGGTCCTCCAAGCATTTTAGCTGAATTCAGGGTAGCACCCTTCTAGTCAGGTGCTAGATAGTAGATATAGTTTTGGCGTTTCTGCTTAACAGGAAAGCAGCAGGAAAACCATAGTTGCCCTGTCTGCTTATCAGGGAGCAGGATTTCTAGCAAGGCCTGTTGCATGTGTGATTCATCTGGGCTGAGGGAGTGTCCCCATGGTGTCCAATAGGGGGGCCTGTTGGACAGTGGAGGAAACCCAACCAGTGACGCAGGCTTTTGCAACTGTCCCAGTGGGTTGGCACAGACAGTGGTGCATCCTGGGATAGGCTATAAAAGCCAAGGGCACATGTGGCAGGGGGTCCTTGGGTGGGAAGCCAAGTCCCAGAGGGAGGGTGACTGCTGTCTCCTCTGAAGTTGTGGAAGCTGGTCACAGGCAGTCAGCCTGGTGAACTGAAAGTGTGGCTGAACTCAGAGGTCCAGTGGATGCTGGCAAGTGGAGTTTGGAGGCAACAGTGACTCTGAAAAACAGTGTCTGAGTATAGAGGAACTTGCCCAGGGGTCTGCCAGAAAGGGGACCACTCCAGAAGCTAGGGTCAGCGGACGGGTGTCAGCACACAGGCATTGAGAGAAAAGGGGGTGCCAGTTTCAGAACCCTGAAAATAATATTTTCACAGGAGCATTTAAGGTATCTTCACTTAGTGGCAAAATGCAGCAGCGGCCTTGCCGCATTCTACAGTAAGCTGCCCCTCAGACTGAATAGTTAATAGTTGTAGTATCCCACTCATACCTTCTCCTATCCAAGTTCTCAACAAAACCGCAAACACAACATCCCCTGGATTGATTATTGACTGAGCCGTTTACCTGCTGTCAGTAAGGGCAACCCAGGGGAATCCAGAAAGTATAATTCTCAGCAGTCCTCTAGGGGGCAGGGTTACATTAGTTAAACCTGCCCCTTCTAGTAATGAAACTTTACAAGTTATCTGACTCATTGAAAGCAGTGTGCTCTTGGCCTCACTCGTTTTCTAAGGGATATTTCCCAGTGCTATTGCAAAATTGGATGCTATCCCTTTCTACCAACTAATCTTCAAATAGATTAGTATAACAAAAATATAGAGCAAGCATGTGGAAATGTGAATCAGGGACTACCTTCTTGTAAACATCTTCGCTTGTAGACTGGCACCACATACTAGCCACAAAGACCACCAGATTTTTCATCCTCATGTTTTTCCACCTTGCCCCTGCCCCAGAATGCCTATGAAATTATTTTTAAATTCATTGTACAAGGACTATGGTTTCAAAAGGGGATGACCTATAAATCAGGTTTAGAGATTCACCTGACTAAGGGCACAGTGGGGATAATCTACTAAAAAACTGGTAGAAAATCTGGGGTAGCTGTTCATGGTAGCCAATCAGCTTCTAACCTCGGCTTGTTCAATTAAGCTTGGACAAAAAAAAAAAAAAAAAAAAAAAAAAAAAAAAAAAGGGGGGGGGGGGGAGTTGAAAGGAGAGAGACAGATTGCAAATGCAAAAAATAAAATAGTGGATGCTTTAACAATTAAATGGATTACAGAGCTTAAATACATACGCCCAGAAGTCTTCCACTGTGTTGAATGTTGTCACAAGACGTAAATTACACTGCCATGGCTGGCTTCTGACATTTTTAAAGAACCAAAGAGCCCACCTAACAAAGAGAAATATAATTAAAGTGGTTGTAAAGGCAGAAGATTTATTTATTTTTTTATCTTAATGCATTCTATGCAGAAAAAAAAAAACCCTGTGTGCAGAAGCAACCCCAGCCCCCCCCCCCAATACTCACCTGAGCCCCCTCTAAATCCAGCAATGTTGTACGAGAGACTCGGCTGTCTGGGACTCTCCCTCCTGATTGGCTGAGACACAGCAGTGGGAGTTATCGGCTCCAGCTGCTGTCATAGTCAGTGAGCCAATGAGGAGAGTGAGGGATGGGGCCAAATCACAGTTCCATGTCTGAACGGACACATGGACATGGAGCTGGGGCTTAGCTTGGGTGCCCACATAGCAAGCTGCTTGCTGTGGGGGCACTCAGCAGGAGTGAGGAGCACCGAAGAGGGACCCGAGAAGGGGATTTGGGCTGCTCTGTGAAAAACCACTACACCGAGTAGGCAAGCATACCATGGGGGGGGGGGGGGGGGAGAAACACCCCCACAAACAAAAACACACTATCACTTTAATTGACTAATTACCAGTATTGCTTGTGGACTTCCTGCATCTTTCCCCAACACTGTCAAACCATACCTTGTTCTGCACAGTGACTCTGGGTAAGGGGGAACATTTAGAGGATATCGCTTTGTCAGTTGACATTTCTATAGCAACTCTTTATGCCCCATACACACGTGCAGATTATCTGCAGACTTTTGTCTGCAGACTTACCAAAACCATATAATATGAGGTCAAACCTAAACACTTTCAATTTGTATGCAATCCGGCAGGCCCTTGCACTACATAGAAAAGGTAAGTCTGCAGACAAAAGTCTGCAGATAATCTGCAGGTGTGTATGGGGCATTACTTTGATATCAGGTCAGCTTAACAAGCAACTCAATAGACAATTTACATGTTTTATTTCCTATAAGCCAGGAAATGTCACTTGGGGTTGAATTACTAATACCGGAGTGTGCAAAATCTGGTGGATCTCTAACAGAAACCGATCAGCTTCCAGGATTTTGTCAAAGCTTGATTGAACTAAAAGTTAAAAGCCGATTGGTTTCTATGCAGAGCTGCACCAGATTTTGCCCTCTCCAGCTTTAGTAAGTCAGCCCCCTAAAAAGGGATTATAAGCGTCTGTATGAGCCAACCACAAAGCAATTGGATACTGATGTTTCTTCTTACTGTAGCACCCTCTAGTGTGTGCTACTAGCAGTGTAGGCAAAAGTTACCCGACAAATGCTTAAAGCCTTTTAGTCTCAATTTGGTTAGGGTTCAATAGAGTTCAGGGCTGGGTGACTCATCCTGGCAGCTCTCCCTTCCCCTGGTGTCTGGAATGTTGGAAAAACCTTCTAGAACTAGTGGGTGGGGTTAGGAGGAGCTTCCATGAATATTTATGGGGCCTCAACCAATCCCCAGACGTGGGCTAGCAGGGGGACTGAGAGAATCCCATAAATAGACATGGGCCAATCCAGCAAGAGAATCAGGTGAAAGATGGAAAGCTGAGGAGAGGTTGTTAGTGGCCCTTGAGGGAATCCCCTACCGGGGAGGGGCGATTTCTGGCTGGAGGTGCAGGATAACTGGCCTAAAAGGATCCCACTACAGGAGGCAGTTGGAGGAGAAACTTCAGGAGAGGCAGCGGGACAGAGCAAAAGACAGCAAGTAGAGATCAGCACTGAGCATGGACAACACAAGGGGAGAGACTCTCAGCTGTAAGTGCTCTTTGATGTGGGCTTAACATTCATCATTGCCCATGGAATCTCCATGGAAGTGTGCCATTCAGGCAGGACTGGGGCAGAAAGTCAGGAGGAATATCAGCCAGGCATGGCTTGGTGGCAGGCAGGTAGACTAGCATCCGTGCAGGAGGAAGGAGGCAGGACTTTTGTAAATTAAGGGGGGGGGGTCCCTTTGTTTATAATTGGACATTTTTTAAAGTTGTGCATCCCGCATTTTCCTACCCCATCCAAACATCAAAAACTGATTTCTGCTTTGGGAGTGAATGAAGGAAATGCACTTTTTACTGGCTTCAATTTCTGTTCAAGAGTGATTCCCATCAAACTGCCGGGCTGTGGAGTCATAATACAGGCACTAATCTGGGTGGTTAGCGGGTCCTGGCGAAGTATTTTGAGGGTTTAGGATCTGCTTCCCTCTACAGTTTGTATTTGTAAATAGCTGTTTTAATTACCTCAGAGGTGGTTGGTAATAGGCAGGCATTTCCTGTCCCTGTTAGCTGGGTTACAAAACCCCTGAGGAAGGACAGAGGTTTTTGGAGGAAACATGTCCAAATACAGGAGCTGCTGTTATACACTGCTCAAGAAAAACAACAAAATAAAAGGAACACTTTTTAGATTAGAGTATAGCATCAAGTCAATTATTGGTATATTGATCTAGTCAGTTATGTTGCAGAGTGGGGTTGTTAATGAAAGTAACAGGTGCACTAGATGATCAACAATGAGGTGACCCCCAAAACAGGAATGGTATAACAGGTGGCGGCCACTGGCATTTCTTTTCCATACTCATCTTTTGACTTTTTCACTAGTTTAGCATTCGGCTAGGGTCAGTGTCACTGCTGGTAGCATGAAGTGATATCTGGACCCTACAGTAGGTTGACCATTTTCATCAAAGGATGTGGCATCCTTTTCGTCCCTAACACATTACCCAGTCCATATCAGTATAGATATCCAGCATGAGATTTTTCCCTATTGAGATCTAAAAAGTGTTTTCAAAGCATTCCTTTAAATTGTTGAGCAGTGTATTTTATCCAAGTCAGAGGATTAGACTATAGGTAATTGTTCCTGTGTTCTGGCTGTTTAGCTTGTAGCTGTCCAGGAAGATGGCAAGGATGGGTAAGAAAGGGCAGTGGTGTGGAAGATGGGACTTTTTTTCATCTAGTACAGTAGTTTAAGTAAACTGGACCTTAAATGTGCATTATGAAAATTAGAGAAAGTGGTAAAAAAATAAAAATAAAAAGAAGGGGTGGTGGGTTATATAAGATAAGCAGACACAGATAATTGGTAAAGTGGAGAAAGCTTCACCTTTTGAGAAATCCTCATGCTTTTTCAGTAGTCAAAAAGCAAATTCATGATTTCTCAATTCTGTGAAACAATCTGCAGAACACAATTTGTCTGAAGTCCCCAAGAACCACAGTACAGCGTTCTAGGGAACAAATGACTCATGGGCAAGGTTTCTTTTAGTGCTTATGAGATGACCAACTTTGTAAAGTTACTTTTAGTTCTTTCACAGCCCCAGGGAAGAGGTGTACCTGCTTTGGAGAGGATGTTTCTCCACAGTCTCCGTAGTAACCACGTCCTTTTTCTTTTTCCTTTTTTCATTGTCTCTTCTGGGAAGACCTTTACATTTTGTCTAAAGAAGGAGGAAATTGCTTATCAAGACATCATACACAACTGCAAGATCAAAAGTTATTGGGGAGTCAAATTCAATATGAACACAGGCTGTTCGCTTAGGTTTTGCAAACTGAACCACTGGATAGGAACAGAAGGCTGCATGTAGGACATTTCCCCAGCTAGTTTCTAAAGCCCCGTACACACGATCAGATTATCGAACGATCTGTCGTCCGTTTTTTGTGGCATGCTAGTCTGATGTGGAAAGTGAAGAGGTTATTTTCCCGTATGACAGAATTCTACTTCAGAAGTGATGTCATGTGTTGGATTGCTTTGTATGTGTTCTTTCATCTCTGAGCATGCCTAGTCTTGCTCTTAAGATTTTTTTCCCGTCGAAATCTGTTCTAATGAGAGGAAAAAAATCAGACGTTGTTTTGACGGACAACAAAAATTATATAGCCTGCACATCAGGATTTTGTCAGCCGAAAAGTCGGAGTTGGCTGTCGAAAGCACCATACTAACAATCCGAAAATCAACAGATCGGTCAGACGAATTTTCCCTACAGATTTTCTTATTGTGTGTATGGGGCTTTAGCTTATCAGCTTTTCTTTGGAGTAAAACTGGCCATAGTGTAAGAAAAAAAAAAAAAAAAAAAAAAAAAGTGTACCTGTGCTGGGCAAAACACAGGTACACTTTAAATTTTTCAAGTTACATGTCCCTATGGCAGCTTTTAAAATCCTGACATTCATCTTTTGTTATATAGTTAACCACACACAATAGACAGACATGGGATGGTCCTAAACTCCTGCCACAATTATTTTTCATAGTTATGTGTCTGTGCACAACTTTCTCTTTGGAGAACAGTCACTTTGGCAGTTTAGAAAACCTTCTCTATTGCCATTGTTCCCCCTGTAAATAAAGTCGGCAGTTTCAGCCAGTACAGTTCTTCTGCTCCCACTTCAAAAAAAAAAAAAAAAAAAAAAAACAAGATGAAACTAATGCCCCATACACACGTGCAGATTATCTGCAGACTTTTGTCTGCAGACTTACCAAAACCATATAATATGAGGTCAAACCTAAACACTTTCAATTTGTATGCAATCCGGCAGGCCCTTGCACTACATAGAAAAGGTAAGTCTGCAGACAAAAGTCTGCAGATAATCTGCACGTGTGTACGGGGCATAAGGCCCCTTTCACACAGGTGGAACGTTCAGATCCACCCGTTTGTTTTTTTGGCGGATCTGAACGGTCCCCCACTGCATTCCTACGGGGCATCGGATGTCAGCGGAGACATGACCGCTGACATCAGACCCGATCCGTCAAATTTGGACGGATGGAAACCCTATTTTCCATCCGTCCAGCGGATCGGATGAGAACGGACCGACAGTCCGTTCCCATCTGATTTTCCCCATAGAGATGCATGGGGAACTGACAGCTGTGTCTCCGCACACAGCTGTCATCCTTCTGCTCAGCGGATCGATCCCCCGCTGAGAAAAGCGGAGTCCGTTTGACGGACATAGTGTGTGAAAGAGCCCTTAAATTTACCTGTTACTAGAGTACAGACCTGCATGCAAATCCCACAGTCCTGTGGGCAATATCCAATTTTGAACCTTTCTGGAAAGCTGCAAGTTCAGTCTACAAAACTGCACATAGAGGTGTTTTAGACACACTGGAACATTGGGGTTGATTTACCAAAAGACTGCAGTTGCACTCTGCAAAAAAGGAATGAGCTTCAGAGCTTAGCAACACGAGAAGAAAGCTCGGCTGACTTTCATCTCCCAATCATGTGTAAGCACAAATGCTGTTATTTTTTTTCTCCCTCCTTGCACAGAATACCCAATCACATGCAAAGTTAAAGCGGTTGTTTTATCCCCTGTGAAAAAAAAAAAAAAAAAAAAAAAAACCTGCAGGACAATGGCATAATGTGCTAGTATGCATCACATACTAGCACATTATAAAAAATACTTACCTTAGAACGAAGCCCCCACATGGTCGCCCGGACACCGCTGAGGGAGCCAACATGTTCCCTTGGAGTCTTTCGGGTTCGATGGCTCCGGGGCTGTGAGTGGCCAGAGCCACGATGACGTCTCTCCTGCGCATGCACGCGGAAGTTCACTTTCCAGCAAGGAGCTCTGAAGGTCCAGCAAGATACGCCAGACCTTCAGAGCACATGACATGCTGGTGTCGGTGGCTGCATGCAGGGTGAATATCTCCTAAACCGTGTAGGTTTAGGAGATATTAATTTTACCTACAGGTAAGCCTTATTATAGGCAAGAATAAAAATACTACCACTTTAATCTTTGCTCCATTCACGAAGATCTGATGCAACTGCACTTGTGGAGTGCACAGTCTTTTTGCCTTTAGTAAATCCAACCCCAGTGTCCTATCTGAGCATACACACTTTGGTACTTCGGAAAAAAAAAAAAAAAAAAAAAAAAAAGGGGGGGGAGGAGTTATGTGCATGTGGATTTGCCGCCGGAGCCGCGCTCCCGCTTCAATTAGACACAGCGGGAGCAGCAGGCTTGGATCGCTGCCATCCTCCCGCGATCTTCAGCTAGAATAACAGAAGAGCCGCCTGCCTGTGTTAAAGCAGATGGGTCTTCTGTCAGAGAGGCAGGGAAAGATTGTGTGATTCATCACCGATTTCTCCCTGCTTCTGTCCAACCCACCCCCCCCACACAGACAGTAAGCACTATTAGGCATACACTTACCCCTTGATCACCCCCAGTGTTAACACCTTTCCTGCCAGTGTCATTTATACAGTAACAGTGCATATTATTTAGCACTGCTTACTGTATTAATGTCACTGGTCCCCAAAAAATGTCAAAAATGTCAGTTAGGTGTCTGATCTGTCCGCCGCAATGTCGCAGTCCCGCTAAAGATCGCTGCCATTACTAATAAAAAATAAAGTCCAAAAATCTATCCCGTAGTTTGTAAACGCTATAACTTTTGCGCAAATCAATTAAAATATGCTTTTTTGGGGAGTTATTTTTTACCAAACATATGTAGCAGAATACAAATTGGCCTAAAACTGATAAATTGATTTTTAAAATTTTTTTATTGGGAGTGTTTTATAGCAGAAAGTAAAAAATATTGAGTTTTTTCAAAATTGTTGCTTTTTTTGTTTATAGCGCAAAATCTAAAAAAAACGCAGGAGGTGATCAAATACCACCATAAGAAAGCTCCATTTGTGGGGGGGGGGGGGGGGGAAGTAATATCTTGCAGCTTACCAATCATTAGATGTGGTGGCTGCATTACTTTTCTTTAGGCTCTCACCCCCCCCCCCCCCTCTCTGTTTTCACCTAGTGATCTGGCCAGTTACACACCTCCTGTATTATAGTGCCTCAACTGTGGATGAAGGAGCACAGAGGGCACCTTTGGTAGAAGTAATGCCTCGTACACACGCACCGATTGTTGGCTGACCGATCGGCCGTCTTTTGTCCAGTGTTGTTGTGTTGGTTGAAATGTGCTCTAGACTGCACATGAATTTTCTCGGCCAACAACAACCAACTGCAGAAGTGATGTCATGTTCTGGTTAACTTTCTGTGTGTTTTTTCTTCTCTGAGCATGCCCAGTCTTGATCATCACATTTTTGTCGGCCGAAATCTGTACTGACTGAAGAACAATCGGCCGTTCTGCTGATGGCCAACAATAATTTTATAGCATGCACACCAGATTTTGTTTGGCTGAAAAGTCGCAGTCGGTTGTCGGAAGCATCATACTAACAAGCCGACAATCAGCCGATCGGACGTTGGCCAAAAATTTACGGCCAACAATCGGTGCGTGTGTACGGGCCTTTAGGCATGGTAAAATGCACAGGGTGAATAGATCCCAAGTTACCTAAAATCATACTAATCTGACTCAGGCACTAAAGTACTGCTCCTTTATCAATCCAGAAACGGCAGTCATATTTTTTTTAGATGCAGTAGCTGTCATTTTCAATTTAAAGCAGAACAATACTACTGAGCACTACAAACCAAAAAACACAATTTAAATGCATTTTTAATATTTGGGGCAAACTCCCCCTTCAATTCATGTTTTATTTTGATGAGAAATCACAAAAAAAAAAAAAAAAAAAACACACACCCCTGTAGCATTTTTGGCTGTGACTATCTTTAGCAAGGGCCGATGATTCATGCAGCATTTACTTCCTGTAATCCATCTGCCCTTAGCTCAGACATGCAGGCAGGAGGGTGTGCTTAGCTCCTCCTTTCCTGGGTTGTAGGACATCATTTGCCCAGTCCAGGAAACCAGGAAGTAACTTAAGAAATGTAAAAAGTTTAACAAGCAAATATGGATATACTTTCTCATCCATTTACTAATGCTAGGAGCATAAGGATTAAAAAACAGTCAAGGTTTATTGAGAGTGAAGTTTGGCTTTAACTGCTAGGCACTAGTGGGTTTAACTAATGATCTTCACCATATTATTCCTTAAAGGTTGATACTTTGGGCTATCAAAAAAAAAAAAAAAAAAAAGGGGGGGGGGGGTCTTCTTACAGTAAGTTAAAAAGTATGAACTACATTTGAGATTTGCATGCAAAGTCAGCAAGTGGTGAAAAATATAAATAGAAATTAAAAAAAAAAAAAAAAAACCTACACATTTCATAGTATTTGGGCATTTTTTTTTTTGTAAACTGGTGCAGCTTACATTCACAATTAGTGTTGAGCGAACACGGACTGTATTATTCGTGTTCGTACCGAATAATTGGATTTTTTGTACCCGAACACGGACACGGACACTTTACTGTATGTTCGGGTAAAAATCCGTGTTCGGTCGTTTTATTTCCGGGTTTTGCATGCTTTGGCGCTCTTTTCATGGCGGGCTTTCAACAGCCAATCAACAATCGTTTAACTGGTGTGCCTTAAGCCATCCCAGCCATGCCTGCAAATGTCTTAGTAGCTGTGATTGGCCGTCTGAAGCATGTGACCAAGTCTTTATAAGTTCGAGGCAGCCGCCGCAGCAGCGTCATTCTGCTGCTTAGCTAAGGGACAGAGCACACATCAATGTGCTGGCTGCTGATTAGGGAAAGATAGGCAGGAAAAAACCATTTGTGTCCGGATAGAATTGAGGGACAGGTCGGAGTGTTTAGGCAGGGCGAGTTGTAGGCATTTTAGGGATAGAGTCTGCTGAATTATAGGGTCAGTGTCTTCTACAAACTACAATCGATATTGCTGTGTGGGGGGTGGGGTGAATCTGCACTCAATCCTGATCTACGATCTCTTCTCAATCCTGTTAGGGACAGAGTCTGCTGAATTTTAGGGAAACTGTGTTCTACAAACTACAATCGATATTGCTGTGTGGTGTGGGATTGGAGATAGGCAGGTGTCAGTGATCCACATCCATTTTTCTGTGTGTGAGCTGCAGTGAACACAATCTTTTTGGGCTGCAGTGAACACAATCTTTTTGGGCTGCAGTGAACACAATCTTTTTGGGCTGCAGTGAACACAATCTTTTTGGGCTGCAGTGAACACAATCTTTTTGGGCTGCAGTGAACACAATCTTTTTGGGCTGCAGTGAACACAATCTTTTTGGGCTGCAGTGAACACAATCTTTTTGGGCTGCAGTGAACACAATCTTTTTGGGCTGCAGTGAACACAATCTTTTTGGGCTGCAGTGAACACAATCTTTTTGGGCTGCAGTGAACACAATCTTTTTGGGCTGCAGTGAACACAATCTTTGTGGGGTGCAGTGAACACAATCTTTTTGGGGTGCAGTGAACAACATCCTTTTTGGGGTGCAGTGAACACAATCTTTTTGGGGTGCAGTGAACACAATCTTTGTGGGGTACAGTGAACAGAATCTTTGTGGGGTGCAGTGAACACAATCTTTGGGGGGTACAGTGAACACAATCTTTTTGGGGTGCAGTGAACACAATCTTTGTGGGGTGCAGTGAACACAATCTTTTTGGGGTGGAGTGAACAAAATCATTTTTGGGGTGCAGTGAACAACATCCTTTTTGGGGTGCAGTGAACAACATCCTTTTTGGGGTGCAGTGAACAACATCCTTTTTGGGGTGCAGTGAACAACATCCTTTTTGGGGTGCAGTGAACACAATCTTTTTGGGGTGCAGTGAACAAAATCCTTTGTGGGGTGCAGTGAACAGAATCTTTGTGGGGTGCAGTGAACACAATCTTTGGGGGGGTACAGTGAACACAATCTTTTTGGGGTGCAGTGAACACAATCTTTGTGGGGTACAGTGAACACAATCTTTGGGGGGTACAGTGAACACAATCTTTGGGGGGTACAGTGAACACAATCTTTTTGGGGTACAGTGAACACAATCTTTTTGGGGTGCAGTGAACACAATCTTTTTGGGGTGCAGTGAACACAATCTTTGTGGGGTGCAGTGAACACAATCTTTGGGGGGGTACAGTGAACACAATCTTTTTGGGGTGCAGTGAACAACATCCTTTTAGGGTGCAGTGAACACAATCTTTGTGGGGTGCAGTGAACAACATCCTTTTAGGGTGCAGTGAACACAATCTTTGTGGGGTACAGTGAACAGAATCTTTGTGGGGTGCAGTGAACACAATCTTTGGGGGGTACAGTGAACACAATCTTTGGGGGGTACAGTGAACACAATCTTTGTGAGGTGCAGTGAACACAATCTTTGTGAGGTGCAGTGAACACAATCTTTGTGGGGTGCAGTGAACACAATCATTGTGGGGTGCAGTGAACTCAATCTTTGTGGGGTACAGTGAACACAATCTCATACTTCTGAAGATTTGAGGGTGCTGCCTGTTCCATACTCCCCCTACTCCTCATCTAGCCTTTTAGGGGTACAAACAATAGTAATTGGGGCCTAGTGTGGTTGTGTACGTGTGATATACATACACTTTTTTTGGATCATATTTTCTATTCCGCTATTTAATCAAAAACCTTTGGGGATCAGTTAAATTGGGGGATAGTCTGTGTTGGTACGTGTGAGAGAGATCCACCTTTCCAAGTTGTTGGGGTTCATCTCATACTTCTGAAGGTTTGAGGGTGCTGCCTGTTCCATACCCCCCCTACTCCTCATCTAGCCTTTTAGGGGTACAAACAATAGTAATTGGGGCCTAGTGTGGTTGTGTACGTGTGATATACATACACTTTTTTTGGATCATATTTTCTATTCCGCTATTTAATCAAAAACCTTTGGGGATCAGTTAAATTGGGGGATAGTCTGTGTTGGTACGTGTGAGAGAGATCCACCTTTCCAAGTTTTTGGGGTTCATCTCATACTTCTGAAGATTTGAGGGTGCTGCCTGTTCCATACCCCCCCTACTCCTCATCTAGCCTTTTAGGGGTACAAACAATAGTAATTGGGGCCTAGTGTGGTTGTGTACGTGTGATATACATACACTTTTTTTGGATCATATTTTCTATTCCGCTATTTAATCAAAAACCTTTGGGGATCAGTTAAATTGGGGGATAGTCTGTGTTGGTACGTGTGAGAGAGATCCACCTTTCCAAGTTGTTGGGGTTCATCTCATACTTCTGAAGGTTTGAGGGTGCTGCCTGTTCCATACCCCCCCTACTCCTCATCTAGCCTTTTAGGGGTACAAACAATAGTAATTGGGGCCTAGTGTGGTTGTGTACGTGTGATATACATACACTTTTTTTGGATCATATTTTCTATTCCGCTATTTAATCAAAAACCTTTGGGGATCAGTTAAATTGGGGGATAGTCTGTGTTGGTACGTGTGAGAGAGATCCACCTTTCCAAGTTTTTGGGGTTCATCTCATACTTCTGAAGATTTGAGGGTGCTGCCTGTTCCATACCCCCCCTACTCCTCATCTAGCCTTTTAGGGGTACAAACAATAGTAATTGGGGCCTAGTGTGGTTGTGTACGTGTGATATACATACACTTTTTTTGGATCATATTTTCTATTCCGCTATTTAATCAAAAACCTTTGGGGATCAGTTAAATTGGGGGATAGTCTGTGTTGGTACGTGTGAGAGAGATCCACCTTTCCAAGTTGTTGGGGTTCATCTCATACTTCTGAAGGTTTGAGGGTGCTGCCTGTTCCATACCCCCCCTACTCCTCATCTAGCCTTTTAGGGGTACAAACAATAGTAATTGGGGCCTAGTGTGGTTGTGTACGTGTGATATACATACACTTTTTTTGGATCATATTTTCTATTCCGCTATTTAATCAAAAACCTTTGGGGATCAGTTAAATTGGGGGATAGTCTGTGTTGGTACGTGTGAGAGAGATCCACCTTTCCAAGTTGTTGGGGTTCATCTCATACTTCTGAAGGTTTGAGGGTGCTGCCTGTTCCATACTCCCCCTACTCCTAGCCTTTTAGGGGTACAAACAATAGTAATTGGGGCCTAGTGTGGTTGTGTACGTGTGATATACATACACTTTTTTTGGATCATATTTTCTATTCCGCTATTTAATCAAAAACCTTTGGGGATCAGTTAAATTGGGGGATAGTCTGTGTTGGTACGTGTGAGAGAGATCCACCTTTCCAAGTTGTTGGGGTTCATCTCATACTTCTGAAGGTTTGAGGGTGCTGCCTGTTCCATACCCCCCCTACTCCTCATCTAGCCTTTTAGGGGTACAAACAATAGTAATTGGGGCCTAGTGTGGTTGTGTACGTGTGATATACATACACTTTTTTTGGATCATATTTTCTATTCCGCTATTTAATCAAAAACCTTTGGGGATCAGTTAAATTGGGGGATAGTCTGTGTTGGTACGTGTGAGAGAGATCCACCTTTCCAAGTTGTTGGGGTTCATCTCATACTTCTGAAGGTTTGAGGGTGCTGCCTGTTCCATACCCCCCCTACTCCTCATCTAGCCTTTTAGGGGTACAAACAATAGTAATTGGGGCCTAGTGTGGTTGTGTACGTGTGATATACATACACTTTTTTTGGATCATATTTTCTATTCCGCTATTTAATCAAAAACCTTTGGGGATCAGTTAAATTGGGGGATAGTCTGTGTTGGTACGTGTGAGAGAGATCCACCTTTCCAAGTTGTTGGGGTTCATCTCATACTTCTGAAGGTTTGAGGGTGCTGCCTGTTCCATACCCCCCCTACTCCTCATCTAGCCTTTTAGGGGTACAAACAATAGTAATTGGGGCCTAGTGTGGTTGTGTACGTGTGATATACATACACTTTTTTTGGATCATATTTTCTACTCCGCTATTTAATCAAAAACCTTTGGGGATCAGTTAAATTGGGGGATAGTCTGTGTTGGTACGTGTGAGAGAGATCCACCTTTCCAAGTTGTTGGGGTTCATCTCATACTTCTGAAGGTTTGAGGGTGCTGCCTGTTCCATACTCCCCCTACTCCTCATCTAGCCTTTTAGGGGTACAAACAATAGTAATTGGGGCCCAGTGTGGTTGTGTACGTGTGATATACATACACTTTTTTTGGATCATATTTTCTATTCCGCTATTTAATCAAAAACCTTTGGGGATCAGTTAAATTGGGGGATAGTCTGTGTTGGTACGTGAGAGAGAGATCCACCTTTCCAAGTTGTTGGGGTTCATCTCATACTTCTGAAGGTTTGAGGGTGCTGCCTGTTCCATACCCCCCCTACTCCTCATCTAGCCTTTTAGGGGTACAAACAATAGTAATTGGGGCCTAGTGTGGTTGTGTACGTGTGATATACATACACTTTTTTTGGATCATATTTTCTATTCCGCTATTTAATCAAAAACCTTTGGGGATCAGTTAAATTGGGGGATAGTCTGTGTTGGTACGTGTGAGAGAGATCCACCTTTCCAAGTTGTTGGGGTTCATCTCATACTTCTGAAGGTTTGAGGGTGCTGCCTGTTCCATACTCCCCCTACTCCTCATCTAGCCTTTTAGGGGTACAAACAATAGTAATTGGGGCCCAGTGTGGTTGTGTACGTGTGATATACATACACTTTTTTTGGATCATATTTTCTATTCCGCTATTTAATTTAACTGGGCCTCCATGCGAGACCTGTGTGCCTTGTTGCGCTGTTTTGAGTACTCCACCAACATGGCCAGTGGCAATGACGCCGTTCTCAGCTTAACTATCCCACTTCTATGCCTCCTTGAAAAAACAATTCGGGCGATGATGGAAGAGGATGTGGCACAGGATGAGGAGGAGGAGGAGGATGAAGAGGTAACATTTCCAAGGCTTTCAGGGCAGTCATTCGCAAGGGGCTCCGAGGGTGGGTTCCTGCACACGCAAACGCCAGGGACGCAATTGTCCAGCAGGGGCACAGTTCTGGAGGATGAGGAGGATGAGGAGGAGGAGGAGCTGGAGGAGGAGATGGAACCATGTTCACAGCAGGGTGGCACCCAGGCCAGCTCATGGCCATCACTGGTGCGTGGCTGGGGGGATACAGAGGACACGGACGATACACCTCCCACAGAGGACAGCCTTTCGTTGCCTCTGGGCAGCCTGGCACACATGAGCGATTACATGCTGCAGTGTCTCCACAACGACCGCCGAGTTGCCCACATTCTAACTTGTGCTGATTACTGGGTGGCCACGCTGCTGGATCCCCGTTACAAGGACAACGTACCGTCCTTAATTCACTCACTGGAGCGCGATCGCAAGATGCGCGAGTACAAGCGCACGCTGGTAGACGCCATGCTGCTGGCATTCCCATCTGACAGCGGGGCCACAGTGGAAGCACAAGGCAGAGGAGGAGGAGGAGGAGGTCGCCAACGCAACCAGGGCACCGCCAGCACCTCAGAAGGCAGGGTTAGCATGGCCGAAATGTGGAAAAGCTTTGTCAGCACGCCACAACAAACAGCAGCACCAGCAGCTCAGATGGAACGTCTTAGCAGGAGGCAGCATTTTACCAACATGGTGGAGCAGTATGTGTGCACACGCCTACATGTAGTGAATGACGGGTCTGCCCCCTTCAACTTCTGGGTCTCCAAATTGGGCACATGGCCTGAGCTTGCCCTTTACGCCTTGGAGGTGCTGGCGTGCCCTGCAGCCAGTGTATTATCTGAACGGGTATTTAGCACGGCTGGGGGCGTTATAACAGACAAGCGCAGCCGCCTGTCCAGAGACAATGTGGACAAGCTCACGTTCATTAAAATGAACCAGGCATGGATCCCACGGGACTTTTCCGTACCTTATGCAGAATAGCAATGGATACCGACCTTACCCACCCATTGTTCCATTTTTGCTCTCACTCTTTTGGGGTGTACCCTCATTTAAAATTTTTGAAAAGAAGCAGTGTTGGCTACCTCGTCCTCCTCCTCAGGGCCAGATTAATGTAGGGGCTATTGGAGCTGCAGCTCCAGGCCCCTACCTTTTATATAGGCCCCGGGTTGGCCATATTCACTGTTACCGCTCTTCTGTCACTTGTAAACACAGAAGTCTGGCTTCTATGCTCGCTTCCCCAGGCAGCACCCTCAGAACCTCCCCACACAGCGTGAAGGCCGGACAAGGAGGGACAGTTGGCGATGCATGGATGTGTTTATGGGCTTCAGAGACAGCATCCCATGTTGAATTAGGCATGCATGGCTGCACCCTACCTCCTCTGGGTGCATGGCAAGGCACGGCCCTTAAGGCCCTTCAAAATCCTCAACACCAAGCCCATGATGCTGTTAATCCGGCCCTGGTCCTCCTCCACCGCCGCTTCCACCTACACCGCCCATAGGTGTGCGCAGCCTATTGCATTAAGGTGTGCACCCCAAAGTTGAAATACACATGCATGTGTTTGCCAGCAGGGAGAGTAATGTATCGGGGCCATGTACCTGTAGGCAAGGAGAAATAGAGCAGAGCAGGTCCCAGGGAGATCTTTCCCATCTCCTCACTGGCAATGCTATGTGCCCTAGGTGATTAGGGTGTGCCCAGGCACACCCAGCACACCCTGTGCGCACGCCTATGTCACCGCCACATCCACCACCACCTCAACCTCCCTCCTACTCCATATGGGCCTCGTCCTTCAGAGATGAAGAAGAACATTGTTTTATTTTTCTGTTTTTTTTTGTTGTTTTAAGTTATTTCCCTATCCACATTTGTTTGCAGAGCACTTGCCATGCTCTTAATTACGTTTTGCTGCCATTTGCAGCACTCTAGCCCTTTCCTTTGGTGTTTTAGAGCCATTTTAGTGCCTTAAAGTTCGGGTCCCCATTGACTTCAATGGGGTTCGGTGTCCGGGAAAAGTTCGGTAAAAGTCCGGGACACGGACCCGGACTTTTTTTTAAAGTTCGGCCGAACCCGTCGAACACGGACATCTAGGTGTCCGCTCAACCCTATTCACAATGTCTTGCAATGTACAAAAGCCATGCAGCCCTTTAGTAGACACACAGCACTGCCATTAATGCCTAATGACACTCACTCACATCTTGCTAACACGTTGGCAAAAAAATCAATGGTAACAATGTACCCTGCGTTTTGATGTAGCACAATTTAAAAAAGGAAGCAGAGACTTCTTTTGTGCATGAAGGACAACCCATTGAAATGAATGGGCTGCCAAAAAAATGTGTGCTCCACTACATTGCATGGTGCGAACTGAGCCTAATGGGCCATACACACTATACAATTGTCTTTAGACTTTTCCCCCTTTAGATTTACCAAAACCATATAAATGAGGTCAAACCTACAAACCTAAACACTTTAGTTCGTATGCAATCAGGCAGGCCCCTGCACTACATAGTTGAAGTTTAATCTAAAGGGCCATACAAAGTTTTTCTGAAGACTTTTTCCTTTAGATTTACCAAAACCATATAATATGAGGTCAAACCTAAACACTTTCAATTTGTATGCAATCTGGCAGGCCCTTGCACTACATAGAAAAAGTAAATCTGAAGGAAATCTAACCACAAAAGTTGGATAGTGTGTATCTAGCTTTAGGTAGTTTACAACCCAATTAACAAGCAAAGCAATACTTTGATACAAAAAGAAAATCATGTACTAAAATAAACAAAAATTCTCACCTAAAGCAAGAAAACATAAGAACTCAGCAAATTATTATTTATATAAAAAACCCACAAATAGTATATATGTTAAAAAACCCACAAAGATGATTTAAAACCTATGTGAAACCAGTTTAAAATATTTGTAAGCATGGCCTAAGCAGCATATTCGGATTTGCATACTTTACCTTTTTGTTTTCATAAGGAATTAAATGAATTGAGAAACAAAATAAAAATACAATTTGGTTACCTAGGGCTTGCAGTCATACAAAAAAAAAAAAAAAAAAAAAAAAAAAAAAAAACCACACGAAATCCACATGGATGCAACCTGTTGATTCAGTTCACACAATATGTTACTTTTTTTTTTCACGTGAGATTGCCGCAGGTTCTGGATTACATTATACAGGATTAACACCAACTTTTTTTTTTTTTTTTTTTCTCCCCCCCCCTACAAACCAATTAGTACTTACTCCTTCAGCTGCAGCCATCTTGTTATCCTAGAGGATATCCTACAACAAGCCATCTGGTCCATATTTATATGATTACCTTCACACCTTAAAGAAACAGAGCACTTTCTTTGAATCCATATATTGCGGATGTGCATGTCTTTCACTTTTTGTGTGTATCGCATTTGTATGAGCAAATAGATGCACACAAGCAGTTTTTCTTGCTATGTCCTTGCTGAGACCTGAAGTATAACTAAGGGCTCTTTCACACGGGCGGTCCGATCAGATCTGTCAGTTTTTTAGGCGGATCTGATCGGATGCCCCATTCAGCCCTATGGAGCAGCGGATGTCAGCGGTGACATGTCCGCTGACACCCACTGCCATCCGCATCCAATCCTGTCCGTGAAATCGGATGAAAACCCTATTTTCCATCCGTCCTGGGGATAGGATGGGATGGGATCGGATGAGAGCGGACAGGCGGTTCGCTCTCATCCGATTCCCCACAGAGAGCAGTGGGGGCTGTGACACCTCCCTCTCCGCACTGCAAGCGGAGACGGAGCTGTCATCCGCCGGCTCAGCGGAGATCGCGGATCGATCCCCGCTGAGCAGCACGGATCCGCCTACGGAGGCGGACTGTGTGAAAGAGCCCTAAAGGGAAAACTTTTTTTTATTTTTAGATAGGAGAAGTATTGGGTCCCTTTCACATGGGCGGTGCATCCGACGGACTCAGTTTTGCTCAGCAGGGATCGATCCGCCGATCCCCGCTGAGCACAGGTCTGTCTCCGCTCTGTGTGCTGAGATGGAGCTGTCAGAGCCCCGCTCTCTTCTATGGGAGATCCGATGAAAAAGGACCGCCCGTCCGTTTTCATCTGATCTTATCCGATCCGAAATAGGGTTTCCATCCGTCCGGATTTCACGGACAGGATTGGATCGGATAGCAGCGGGTGTCAGCGGAGATGTCTGCTCCATAGAGATGCATGGAGCATGCGATCAGGTCCGCCTAAAAAACTGACAGGTGGATTGGATCGGAAAGCCCGTGTGAAAGGGGCCTTAGAATGCCTGTCTGACTTTTATTGCTGTCTGTGCCCTGTTAGGGAGATGCTCTATTTGTCATGTTTACTGTTATCAACGACAGTAAAAGTGAAAGAAAATCTTCAACTTTGGGTTGTCAACAGAATAGGAACAGTGGGGAAATAGAATGAGAGCACTAGTTCCGGTGACAACCAGGGATTCTCTCACTTCAGAGGGAATTCCTCTCACTTCCTGTTGTGGGTATGGAACAGGAAGTGATGGGGAAATCTCCACAATGAGACACAAATGGCAAAAAAAACGAACTTTGGTTCTACTTTAACTACTTGACCTCCAGAAGGTTTACCCCCCTTTATGACCAGGCCATTTTTTGCGATACGGCACTGCGTTATTTTAACTGACAATTCCCAGCTTGTGCAAAACTGTACCCAAATATTATGTATGTCTTCTTTTCCCCACAATAAGCCCCGGTTCACACTAGGGCGACCTGTGAGGCGACCTGGTCGCCTCACAGGTCGCCGCAGGTCGCCTCCCATAGGAAAGCTGCGGACCCGTTCTAATAGGAGCGACACAAGTCGCTCCGACCTAGAAAAAGGGTCCGGAGCTTCTTTGGGGCGACCAGGAGGCGACCGCCATAGACTTCAATGTTATGAAGTCCTTGGCGGCCACTCCGAGGTCGCGGCGCGCTGCTCGCACCGCGATCTCGGAGGTCGCCCCTGAAAGTAGCGTCGCTCCTATGTGAACCGGCGCTTAGAGCTTTCTTTTGGTGGTATTTGATTACCTCTGAGTTTTTTACTTTTCGCGCTATAAACAAAAAAAGGCCCAACAATTTTGAAAAAAACAAAAACAAACAGACAACATTTATTTACTTCCTGCTATAAAACATGTTCAATAATAATAAAAAAAAATAAAAATCAAATTTCTTCATCAATGTAGGCCAATATGTATTCTGCTACATATATTTGGTAAAAATAAATCCCAATAAGCGTATATAGATTGGTTCGCTCAAAAGTTATAGCATCTACAAACTATGGGTTATTTTCATTTGTTTTCATTGTTTTTATTAGTAATGGCGGCGATAAGTGACTTATAGCAGGACTGCAATATTGCAGCAAACATTCTAAAACTAATTGACACTTTTTGGGAATCAATGACATTAAAGTGATTGTAAAGACTAGTTCTTTTTCAAAAATAACAAACATTATTCTTACCTGCTCTATGCAGTTGATGTTGCCCAGAGCAGCCCAGATCCTCCTCTTCTCGATTCCCTCTTCAGCTCTCCTGGCCCCTTCCTCCTGTTGAGTGCCCCCACTATTGCTATTGGGGCACCCAAGTTGAGTCACAGCTCCCTGTGTCCATTCAGACATGGCCCTGCCCCCTCTCTCTCCTGAATGGCTGAATAATTTTAGGCCAATCACACCACACTGCTGTCTTAGCCAATGAGGAGGGAAGTCCCAGGCAGCTTAGACACTCCTTAACATCGCTGGATAAAGGCGGGCTCAGGTAAGTATCGGGGGCTGAGGGGGGCTGTTGCACACAGGAGGTTTTTTTATTTTTGATGCATATAATGCATTAAGATGAAAAAAGCCTGCCTTTACAATTCCTTTAAAAAAGAGCTTAAAAGTTGCACTGTCACTGTACTAATGACACTGGCTGGGAAAGGGTTAACATTGGGGAGATCAAAGGGTTAACTGTGTGCCTAGCCAGTGTTTTACTAAACTGTGTGGTTGTGTACGTGTGTACGTGTGATATACATACACTTTTTTTGGATCATATTTTCTACTCCGCTATTTAATCAAAAACCTTTGGGGATCAGTTAAATTGGGGGATAGTCTGTGTTGGTACGTGTGAGAGAGATCCACCTTTCCAAGTTGTTGGGGTTCATCTCATACTTCTGAAGGTTTGAGGGTGCTGCCTGTTCCATACTCCCCCTACTCCTCATCTAGCCTTTTAGGGGTACAAACAATAGTAATTGGGGCCCAGTGTGGTTGTGTACGTGTGATATACATACACTTTTTTTGGATCATATTTTCTATTCCGCTATTTAATCAAAAACCTTTGGGGATCAGTTAAATTGGGGGATAGTCTGTGTTGGTACGTGAGAGAGAGATCCACCTTTCCAAGTTGTTGGGGTTCATCTCATACTTCTGAAGGTTTGAGGGTGCTGCCTGTTCCATACCCCCCTACTCCTCATCTAGCCTTTTAGGGGTACAAACAATAGTAATTGGGGCCTAGTGTGGTTGTGTACGTGTGATATACATACACTTTTTTTGGATCATATTTTCTATTCCGCTATTTAATCAAAAACCTTTGGGGATCAGTTAAATTGGGGGATAGTCTGTGTTGGTACGTGTGAGAGAGATCCACCTTTCCAAGTTGTTGGGGTTCATCTCATACTTCTGAAGGTTTGAGGGTGCTGCCTGTTCCATACCCCCCCTACTCCTCATCTAGCCTTTTAGGGGTACAAACAATAGTAATTGGGGCCTAGTGTGGTTGTGTACGTGTGATATACATACACTTTTTTTGGATCATATTTTCTATTCCGCTATTTAATCAAAAACCTTTGGGGATCAGTTAAATTGGGGGATAGTCTGTGTTGGTACGTGTGAGAGAGATCCACCTTTCCAAGTTGTTGGGGTTCATCTCATACTTCTGAAGGTTTGAGGGTGCTGCCTGTTCCATACTCCCCCTACTCCTCATCTAGCCTTTTAGGGGTACAAACAATAGTAATTGGGGCCCAGTGTGGTTGTGTACGTGTGATATACATACACTTTTTTTGGATCATATTTTCTATTCCGCTATTTAATTTAACTGGGCCTCCATGCGAGACCTGTGTGCCTTGTTGCGCTGTTTTGAGTACTCCACCAACATGGCCAGTGGCAATGACGCCGTTCTCAGCTTAACTATCCCACTTCTATGCCTCCTTGAAAAAACAATTCGGGCGATGATGGAAGAGGATGTGGCACAGGATGAGGAGGAGGAGGAGGATGAAGAGGTAACATTTCCAAGGCTTTCAGGGCAGTCATTCGCAAGGGGCTCCGAGGGTGGGTTCCTGCACACGCAAACGCCAGGGACGCAATTGTCCAGCAGGGGCACAGTTCTGGAGGATGAGGAGGATGAGGAGGAGGAGGAGCTGGAGGAGGAGATGGAACCATGTTCACAGCAGGGTGGCACCCAGGCCAGCTCATGGCCATCACTGGTGCGTGGCTGGGGGGATACAGAGGACACGGACGATACACCTCCCACAGAGGACAGCCTTTCGTTGCCTCTGGGCAGCCTGGCACACATGAGCGATTACATGCTGCAGTGTCTCCACAACGACCGCCGAGTTGCCCACATTCTAACTTGTGCTGATTACTGGGTGGCCACGCTGCTGGATCCCCGTTACAAGGACAACGTACCGTCCTTAATTCACTCACTGGAGCGCGATCGCAAGATGCGCGAGTACAAGCGCACGCTGGTAGACGCCATGCTGCTGGCATTCCCATCTGACAGCGGGGCCACAGTGGAAGCACAAGGCAGAGGAGGAGGAGGAGGAGGTCGCCAACGCAACCAGGGCACCGCCAGCACCTCAGAAGGCAGGGTTAGCATGGCCGAAATGTGGAAAAGCTTTGTCAGCACGCCACAACAAACAGCAGCACCAGCAGCTCAGATGGAACGTCTTAGCAGGAGGCAGCATTTTACCAACATGGTGGAGCAGTATGTGTGCACACGCCTACATGTAGTGAATGACGGGTCTGCCCCCTTCAACTTCTGGGTCTCCAAATTGGGCACATGGCCTGAGCTTGCCCTTTACGCCTTGGAGGTGCTGGCGTGCCCTGCAGCCAGTGTATTATCTGAACGGGTATTTAGCACGGCTGGGGGCGTTATAACAGACAAGCGCAGCCGCCTGTCCAGAGACAATGTGGACAAGCTCACGTTCATTAAAATGAACCAGGCATGGATCCCACGGGACTTTTCCGTACCTTATGCAGAATAGCAATGGATACCGACCTTACCCACCCATTGTTCCATTTTTGCTCTCACTCTTTTGGGGTGTACCCTCATTTAAAATTTTTGAAAAGAAGCAGTGTTGGCTACCTCGTCCTCCTCCTCAGGGCCAGATTAATGTAGGGGCTATTGGAGCTGCAGCTCCAGGCCCCTACCTTTTATATAGGCCCCGGGTTGGCCATATTCACTGTTACCGCTCTTCTGTCACTTGTAAACACAGAAGTCTGGCTTCTATGCTCGCTTCCCCAGGCAGCACCCTCAGAACCTCCCCACACAGCGTGAAGGCCGGACAAGGAGGGACAGTTGGCGATGCATGGATGTGTTTATGGGCTTCAGAGACAGCATCCCATGTTGAATTAGGCATGCATGGCTGCACCCTACCTCCTCTGGGTGCATGGCAAGGCACGGCCCTTAAGGCCCTTCAAAATCCTCAACACCAAGCCCATGATGCTGTTAATCCGGCCCTGGTCCTCCTCCACCGCCGCTTCCACCTACACCGCCCATAGGTGTGCGCAGCCTATTGCATTAAGGTGTGCACCCCAAAGTTGAAATACACATGCATGTGTTTGCCAGCAGG